>NW_027279609.1:0-190000 GCF_046629955.1 Centroberyx affinis
CACACACATACACACACACAAACTACTGACCTCCCACTGTAGATGAGGGGGAATGTTCCGGATCTGGATCTTCCGACTCCTGCGGAGATGAGAGACAGAGAGGGAGTGGATTTAACAGACCTGAACCACAAACACACACACATACATACACACACACACACAAACACACTTGGGAGTTACAGTCGTCTGTTGTCTGTTGATGGTCAGGAACACACTCACCAACACATGGCACAGACAGAGTGTTTACAACTAAGCCGAAAGCTGAAACTTCACTCTCGCAGACACTCACACTCATATACACATTCACATACGCAGCATCACACTCACAAACTCAGTCATTTGGGAGAGTTACTAGTTTCTGCAATACGTGAGAAACCACCTAACTTTCATGACTAGAGCTGAAATGCAGAGTCACCTTCATGACTGTATTGTATGTAATTAATCAGTCTATGTTATATTACATTGTATAACACCCACGACTCATTTGTCCCAGTCACGCTGGACAGTAACCCAAATCAGAGGATTGTCACAGACCTGCTGGAGGAAACACAGGTGTGTAGGTAAGGGGGTTTATTACACAGCACCTAGTGACTTTCAGCAGCACCCTCCTATACGTGCTACTGCCCCACAAAAAAACATGAAATGATAAAAAATAGATCTGATGACAATGGTTGTGAGCTGAAAACAAGAGTGCTGGAAATGCTTGTGAATGGAAAAACTGAATGATGAATCGTCAAGTGATTCGATAAACCCAAAGACTACATGATTAAAGTAGAGATGATTTGATGAAAACCAAACCATTTTTAGCATTTATCACCACTTTTTTATCATTCATCATTTATCATATAAACAACAAAACTGCCATTTATCGTTTAAAGGCCAGCCCTAGGAAGGTGGAAGTGACAAAAATATAAATAATTGGAGATATAAAATTTTCCTTTCATTCATCACTTGCACTACAAAATTGCCATTTATTGTTTAGTGGTGCAGCCTCAAGGTTGTTTATTGCTTGGAGATAAAGTTCTGCTCTCTTACCTAAATGACAATAGAAAACCACACCCACTGACAAACCTCCTTCCACAAACCTGCAGCAGACAGCAACAGGAGAAAGTCGAGCAATCTGACACTTTTTTATCAAATCACTTATATCTTAATAAAAATCATCCTTGGATTTACCCAATTGCTTGACAATGTATCGCTCTTGTTTTCAATTCACATGCATTACCAACAAATATATTTTAAATCATTTCATTTTTGTTACTTCCGCTCCTCATACTGTCCAGATAGTGCTTGTGTGCACGTGTGTGTGTGTGTGCGTGTGTGTGCGTGTGTGTGCGCGCACGTGTTGGATATTCCAACTTTGTGCATGTGGATTGCACTTGATACAGAGACAAGCCCATGGCTCAGACAGACCCGGAGACAGACAGACAGGACTCTCCCTCTCTGCCCTCTCTGAGATCCACTGCAACCAAACAGCCTCTCTGCCTCAAGTGAGCGTGTCCGCTCAGAGAGCAAAGCCACACAAACCGCCCAGCGACCACAAGCTGTTAACAACTACATTAACGTGAGTGAGCCCAGCTCCGCAATGAGAGCTGCTGATTTAAAAAGCAGAGAGGCTGGCGGAGAAAAAGCCACACCGCTGAGGGAACGAATCCCAATAACCATTAAAGAAGCATTTCAGCGTATGAATAGGAGGTATTAGAGGAGGGAGAGAGAGAGAGATTGGAGGACAGAGGTACAGAAATGGAGTGAGAGTGCTGGTGTGGGAGGAGAGAGGGGAGAGAGATAATGAGAGGTGGATCTCAGTTCAGGGGGTTGCGGCACGGTACACCCAAACACACGGAAGCAAGCATATAATACATGTGCGTGCAAAGTTAAACACACACACATACCTCCCTTTCTATCTCCCTCTTCTATCTCCCTCCAATACACACACAAACACATATTTCTCCATCTATGGCTTGCATCTTTCTCTCCAGAATCTGCAGTCGTCTGGGTGCAAAAGACCGCAGGTCAGAATTTCCTGTCAGCGAGGAGCAGAGGACTGGGCTGGCAGCTGGACATGAATGAATGACTCTTTCTAATTGTGCTGCTGGAGGAAAAAATCCCAGAGGGAGAAGAGCAACACAGCGTCACACAGATCTGGGACAGACCCGCTCCCTTCTCTCCTCTCCTGCCGTTCCCTCCCTCCATCCAGGGATGTATTGTTAAATGTAAGGGGGGTAAACTATAAACTGCTGGCAGTGATCACCATCAGGCGAACAACCACAACAAAAACAGTAACAAAACACAACAAATATTATCACAAAATAAATTATTTTCAAAATAGTGCTGCTGTGATGTTTTAGTTTCTTGAAAAGACCCTATTTAGATGCAAATTACATCAGCGTGATTCTACAGACTATAATCTATTCGATAAATCCATATGAATAAGATTTAAATCAGTTTGAAAAGGTGGATAAACTCTTTCTTAAGTAAAACAACAGGCAAACTGAGTTGAGGTGGGTTTATCCTCCACTACATCCCTGCCTCTCCCATGCGTTTCCTCTGACAATAAGAGACCGTAAAACATAGAAAAACGGGAAAGTGATTATTCTCAATGCATCCTACCAAACACTGGCCTGCAAGCCTTCCGTCATTGAAAGTGGCTACTGGTGAGTGTTTTGATGAAAGATCTCTCTTGGCAACCAATATGCAAACAAGGATAGACCCATAAAATCAGTCTGTACCACTAAACTACATTACCGTTTTCAACATAGTAAACAACCTCCTGCGATCCAACAGCAGCCAACGGCAGAAAAGCATTTAAGGCCAACTCCAAACCTCAGCAACAGCCCCAAACGTCGACTTTCCTGGGTAGCCGAATATGGACAATAAAAGCTCCATTCATTCGGCATCGTCTGGCTAAATAGCCCGTGAATTCTGAGGGCCAGGTTCTCTATTGTGCTTTTGCTAATTGATTTGCTTTTCTCAAGTGCCAACTCTAACCTTGATCAGTAATATTAGACCGCATGAGGCTGAACTGGTGCACAGCAACAGTGGTGTTGTCCTCTGTACCCTTTATATAAGCACCCTGGAGAAGGATCCATTGACAGAGAGCGAGCGAGAGTGCGAGCGAGAGAGAGAGAGAGAGAGAGAGAGAGAGAGAGAGAGAGAGAGAGAGAGAGAGAGAGAGAGAGAGGGGCGAGGTGCACTCCTGGAGGGCACAGCAGAGATGCGGAGATTGGCGTGTGCAGCAGGCTTCCTTTATCCACTACATCAGTAACACTAGATCACCACAACACATGGATCTCTTCCTTTTCAAACTAGACCACTTTTTTATTTCTTTAACACACACGTTAACTGGAACTAAAAGTCACTTGCTTGTCTCTCATTCTGAAATATTTCTCCTCTGTTGCTGAAGGAAGCACCCTGAATGGGCATCTCATGGAAAAAGTGACAGTGCGTCCCAGCAGTTCTTCAAGATCTCATTTCCAGCATGCCTGTGGCTACTGGCTGCCCATAAGATCACTGCTCTCTGTCTGTCTGTCTGTCTGTCTGTCTGTCTGTCTGTCCGTCTCCTGGGTTTAGGGAGGGGCCCCAAGACACACACCACCCAGACCTGGCAACACACACTATTGTCTCTCTCCACACACACTGCTCAGGTCTGGGTACGCGTGATTTATTCCCACAACTTGTATGTCCTCAAGCAACAGTTACTAAGTTTGTTGCTTTATAATCAAAGCGACGGGGCATAACCCAGTGGTAATATCTGAAGCAGCAGGCATCAGTGGTAATATCTCCTGTTTGTTTGCAGTCAAGGTGAACCCAACGCCCTTTCTCAGCTAGCCCTCCTCCTGCTTTCCCAAAGCCCAAAATGAACTGCAGTAGAAGATGCAGACTGAAGTCGATGGTTACTTAATGTTTGTCGAATGTAACCAAGCTGTCTGCTGTTGGTTTGGAGCGGCCTGCCAAGAGAAAAAAGAAAGCCTCTCAATTTCGGCCTTTAAATATCTGAGGGTGGCCATGTTCATTTGAAAAGCTAATATTTACTGCACCCAGCTGCACTGCACAAGGTAAAAAACCATGTCTGCGCACACGCGTGCATACTAATGCGCACATGCATGCGGAGCAGTCGTAGGAATTCTAACCTCTGAGAGGGCGGGCAGACAGAGGGGTGAGAAAGAGGGTATTCACCCCTCGCCAGCATCTTGCAGTGTTCCTAACGATGAACATCTGATCATCACTGTCAAAAGCTCCAAATGAAATTCACCATACATAAATCACAGGGCTGCATGTGGAGAGACCTAATTGAATAAGGAGCATGTGTCTGCCAATACAAAATGGGGGAAGGCTTTTAAATGATACCCTCTTTGGTGGAGGCTGAGAAAAGCGGTGGGACAAGAAGTCAATAGCTAGGGCAGTCAGGGAAGAATCCCACCACAAATGGTATACATTAGATTAATATAGTGTAGTAATTTTGCAGTAGCCAACAGCATGGCTTAAAATATATACCGCAATTGCAAAACGCTGCGAGTCAAACATATCGTGAGATATTAGGCGTATAACTCAAAGATATCACCGTGAACCTGACAGTGTTCGTAAAGCTTTGTATTTTAAATTGTCTCTTAATTACAGGAGACAGCTGAATTCCATTCAATTGCCATTTATTGAATTGATATGAAATGGAATTAAATGAAATATAGGCCTATGCAGGCTGTACTGACCACTAAAAAATACAACATAAGGAAACAAGGCTAAAAACTGTTTTTGTTTTCCCCAACAACCTTGTTAGACATTAAAAACCTCTTTCACCTTCAGTGAGTGCAAATAATTCATTTCATGCTGTTCTATGGGGCATCATGGCCACTCACCTTGTCCTAAACTATCTTTAAGTATTTTCTTGTTGAACAGTCCAAAAGAAATCCAAGTCGTCAATATCAGTATTAACACAAGGGGAGAACACAGTAAGTCCATGTTTTTCTTTTTTTTTTCTGATATCCTTCAGAGTTCCTTGACTGGGAAAAAACTTTTAAGAGGAACTCACAAGGCAGCAGTGATTAAACATTTCCTTCTCTGCTCAAGCATTCTGTCTAATGAGGCCTTTAAAAGCGTTGTTTACCTTTCCCCCCCGGCTCTGTGCAGATGCCCATGCTGTCAGAGCGCTCACAAGGCCCGCAGTTCTGTGCCCAGCGGGGGAGCTCTCTCGGGAAGAATAAAGAGACATCCCAAATAGCCTTTCAGTTCACCGGGCCTGTCCGGGGCACGCTGCCTCACCAAGCTACCACAGTCACCTCTGCAAAACACCTCACATCTAATTGTTCCTCCATAAAAAACCTCACCTGACTGATAAAGCGTGTTTTTTTTAATCCATTCAATTGTCAATTCCCTCTCTCCTGTCTCCATCCGGCTGTCAACTCTCTCGCTGACTGATTCTCAAAAGTGTCTGATTATAAACTGCCCCTCCGTTGCTTCGCAGCAGTGTAGCGACATATTAGCTGGTGATTATAAGAGACAATTGTGTCCCTGTGATAAGATGGTGAGTAATATCAATGGATCAGTCTAATGGCAGAAAAACAGAAAGCTTCCTATACCGCCCTCCTCTCCTCTCTGTAATCTGTGCGTTGACAAAGTGCTTTGTTCCAGCAGATGGCCTCGCTTGATGACACAATAGATATCGGAAGTCCAAGTCAAGCCAGAAACAAAGGCTCAGGCCGATGAAAGACTTCATATTGCGCACAAGAGAATGGATGACTGTCAAAATGAAAGGTGATACAGGCTTCATCACAGCCATACAATATCGGTAAAATAGGAAATTAAAACCTCTACGGTCATAAATCACATTTGAGGCTTGTGATTATGCACCTATACGCTCATATTGCAAAGCCTGTCTGCTTGTTTTTTTTTCTCGTGTCTGTCTTCCTTTGTGTGTAGTCCAATGCTTCAGTGCTTAGTGTAGTATTATGTGACCATCTAACAATCAGATACACCTACATTGCTCTGTATGTGAAGTTGTGCTTATACCAGTGTGTCAGCATGTTGCTGTAAAGCTCTGCAAGTTGTCAAGATGCCTCTGCACCATCTACTGCATTTAGCAAATGACACAATTCTGATTTACCCTGTGTAATATTGAAAACAGTGCTGGTTCGATTGGTATATGGGTCAGTCAGGGTGGGTTGGTCTAATAGTCTGGTGGTCCTTATACACCATCCAGAGACTAGTCTAATCTGAATTAACCGCATTTCCAGCTTTGACCCTTAAGCTCTTAAGCACCTAAATGCCCTGAAATCTCCAAGAGGAAGCCACAAGTCAACAATATTCAGGAGACCCTACTGTACTCGTGTGAGAAGACGTCCCTCTGCTCCTCTTTTCAAAGTCTGGCAGCACTCCCACTGTGCTTTCTATTGCTGGATTAAAACAGAGCACAGTGCCATTTCTGTGTAGTCCTCTGTGACACGTCTCTAATGTGCATCCAATTGTTGCGGAGCAGACATAACAGAATTTGTATGGTACAACTGTCTATCCATTGTCATTGTCTTTTAACTAAAAGGGTCTGCTGCTCGAAAATATGTGCATGACACTGTAGCAGTTCCTCAGCTTACGTATTACATATTATATACATAAAACATATAGTTGTTGTTTTTTTTTTCTTAAAACATAACCATTAGTTGCATGCTTCAACATGTCAAGTTAACCAAATGCTGAAAGGTAAAGCACACAACCACTGGCCCATGGCGTCAAACACAAGCTATGGATGACACAGAAAATTGTTATAATGCAGTAAAGTATATGTAAATATAAATAGATTAATTGACTGAAATGTCACTTACTGTGAGCCATGTTTAAGAGAAACATAGTAAAGAAACTGCGTTACAATAAGCCTGCTAAGAATTAAGGATCATTACCAATAATTAAGTTGACCGAGGCCACAAGTAAAAAAAAGAACCCAGAGGAGAAAAGAGAGCTGTGCACAAAACAGATACTGGGTCAGAAATATTAAAGACCTTGATTCAACTCAATTTATATGATAATATTTTCAAGGTAATAGCCATCGTTACCAGTGACACTTACCTTCACATTTAATTTAATTAATTCTCTCTATTCATCCCAGCATTGAATTGCATTCATCACAAATCTATTCCCCATCAGCCTAAGCCAGAACATGGACATTGTATATGCTCTTTGTCATTTCTCCCTCATCATATATTTTTCACACTGACACTGTAAAGTGAACAAAGCTGGCGCTCCACGGTGCTGCTAACCATCTCATCTCAGTGTGTAGCGCTCAGGTGCCGGGCTCTGTTTTCCCTGCTGGCCCTCAGCGCGTACGTAAGAACTCATCAGGATGCAGCAGGCTCACCTGCCTGCCTGTTTCTCCTCACGCATTACTATTCACTGTGGCTGTGGCACAGAGGCAGGAAAGCAGGCAGAAAAGCAGGCAGGTAGACACACGCAGCTCCCTGCTAATGGAAGCTACAGCCTTCCTGTCGAGATCTGCCTGCTCCTTGCTGTCAACACTCACTCAGCTGGATAATAGAAAGATGTAAATAAGCAGCGCTCGCACATCGTTTGTTCACCGCTGCATTCAACACAGAGTGCGTTGAAATGGTCTGTTGGTGATGCGGAGAAACATCAAGTAGATTGATATCTTGGACCACAGAATAATTCAATAGCAGAGGATGAGGTTGATTCAGAATGATTCAATTGATTTCACTAACTCGGTCCAAGCAAGTCATTTACGTTTGAGATGCACACAGTGTTAAGGATGGAGTAGCAAAATGTTTATCCTGCTTCAGATGAATGGTCCTCATCATTACCTAAGGAAGCAACTTTCTGTATAGAGCGTTATGATTTTCACTGGGCATGTAAGCCCAAAGATAGATAATATGGTCAGAATGAAAGGCAAGAAAACAAGCAATTAAATCATATAGCATTTTCATACACAATATGATTAGACATATGTAGCACTCTTAAAATGTGCAGAGCAATTTGCATAAAGCTGTAGATGTAAAATTAATTTCAGTTCTCAGGTGTAATAATCACATTTAATTTCAGTTGGTGCTAAAATGCCACAGGGTACCTAGCTGACACAAAACAATTTTTCTGGCTCCTCAGCCAATGAAGTGAGTATTTTAAAATGTTCAATTTGCTTATCGCTGTGGCACAATGCATTTCTGTTTAAATGACAACTGTTGGCAGCAACACAGCTACTGAGCACACCAGCATGACACAACACGAATTCACACATTCTCAAACAAATCTGTACATTTGCATTTGGTGCGCCAATCATTCTCGTCCCCCGTCGTCGCCCCTTTCTTTCTAAATAAAGGTCCCCGCTGAACCTCCTTCTTAACCAGTATAGTAGGTGGCCTTGGCAGTGTGAAACAGTTGCTTACGCTGCAGTGGGGAGCTTTATAAATGTTAATGACTAGTAAGAACCATATGGGATGCCCTGCCTCATAAAGGATGCTACACTGACAGAACGGCTGGGACAGAAACTGTGACAGACAATTGACTGTAACTATCGCTAGGACAACTTTCCTGAGATTATCAACCGAACCTGAATGAAACACCAGTGTGGAGCGCAGGCAGCTTCCAAAGACCTGCCAACAGTCCTACACACAGCAGCAAACCTCACCAACAAATCGGTGTTTACCCAAAACCTAAAATAGAACGAAAAACATTGAAGGCTTATAGTGATGGACATGAAACACAACTTGCAATCCTTTGCAAAATGGGATTTCTTTTTACACAAGTGCAGCAAACATTCAATCAGATGCAACGCCAGCATTTAGATCATCTACACATAAAACGTCATCGGTGCTGCAACCGCTTCCCCTGCCACTGAGCCACAAGCATGAGACAAAAAAATAAATACAAGGATGATTCCAGAGGACATGCAGAGTCATGCCCTACACTGTCCTGTCTGTCCTGTCCTGTCCTATACTGTCCTGCACACATCAAACACCCGCTCCTCCACAGTGAGCAGCAGCCTGCTCCTTCAGAAACTGAGGAATCCTCTGAGTCCCCATCACAAAGCACACAGTCAGCACTCTGCTGCACTGTCACTGACAGGCACACAGCGAGCCTACAGGGATACACCACAGGCTGACACACACATGCACGCAGAGGCACGCACACACACACACACACACACACATATACGTATACACAAGTGGACACACTAACGCATAGCGACTGGTGTGCGTTCTTTTCACATCCCCCTCCCCTACACACACACACACACACACACACACACATATAGATATACTCTCTCTGTGTCTCTCTCTCACACACACACACACACACATTCACACACACCAAAGGCTTGCTCTATGTGCTAAGGGCTACTGACAGGTGGATACCAGCTCATACTGCGGTGGTGCAGTGTGGGTCCGATGTTAGCTGCTCCTCATTGCTGTGCTCTGTAGCTTTACGTTGAGTTGTACAGCATGTTCCTTAGGTCTCATCCTTTAATCTGCCAACCGTGCGGTATTATAGCTGGGAGGCTGAGCCTGCCTGCCATAGGTGTAGGTCCCGTCAGGGTTAACTTGGATCAATACCGCACGTACACCACTCAACATTATGCAAGCCCTCGGATTGTCTGCCCGCCCGTCTGTCTTTCTGTCTGTCTCTCTCGTTGCTCTCTCCCTCTCTTGCTCGTCCACAGTCTGTCTCTCACTCATCCTCCCATCTCACTATTCTCTCCAGCTCCCTCTGGAGAGAGAGGTTACTTGTTCACGCACACATACACACACACTACTTCTTCTCTTTCCTGCTCTCCTCCCCCTGTCTGTAGTGGAGTCCCTAACAGAAAGTGAAAACGTGTAACTGGCAGGAGGTGAGTGAAGACTTATCCTCTGAGAAGCAGAAACACTGACAAGCCCGGTCAACAAGGAGCATATTTTAAAAACATCCTGCCAATCACAGCTACTGTCACTGAGGAGCGCTCGCTCTCCATACGGTGGCAGAACAAAGCGTTCGGGAGCCACAAGATCGCTGGCGGTGTGTGTGTGCAATGTAACACACTGCGTTTCTTAAACACTGGGCCGGGAATCGGTACCAGGCTGTGAGATGCTGCTGAGGGACGGGACAGTTGTGGCTGATAAAGGAATAGGCCACTGTTTAATATGAATTTGAATCAAAACAAAACAAAATAAGTGTAGTGTCCTAATGGAAAATATAGACAGAACATTGGATTGGAGCCACAAATTAATTAATAAACATAAATAAATAAGTAATAGATAATAATAAATACTATTACTACTAACAATAATACATTTTATTTGTATAGTGCTTTTCTTGATACTCAAAGACACCTTATATAAACCAGAGGTATATACAAAATGAAAACATTGCAAATAATTAACACTGCTTAATAAAGAAAATGCAACTAAGAAAATAAAGAAAAATCCATAAATAAGAACAGATAAAGAGATTAAATGAATTGTAGATTAAAAGCGAGTGAAGTAAAGTGTGGTATAGTAGAGTGAAGCAACCACAATAAGCCATCAAGAGAGGAACAGGGTGGGAGGGATTATCTATATAACACACACATGTGCGGGTTGGGGGGCAGGGGCAGTGCAAAACGGTTTAAGGTTAAAATTACATCAATAGCAATTTTTGAGCAGTAGAGAGACCAGATTCAATTTACTGCCTAGAGAGGAGGAGCATGGAGAGACAGAAAAAAGTGATGAGGGTGGAAAAATCTTCTCGTCACCACTTGTTTCCTCGCCACCGGCTGCAAAACAACAGGTTTTTTTTTAACAGTTATGGGCGTCTAGCTGTAGGCAGGGCGGAGCTAGATGGATAAGAGCTTCCAATACATTAATTACATTATAGTGCTCCTCCCAAAACCTTAGATCATCTTGTGTCACGTGACTCACAAGTGGCTGAAGTGGCATTATCCCTGTCTGTGTTTAATCCTGTGGCTCAAATGGCTCCAAATCCTGACCTAGTCTCCGAAATGAGGCAGGGGGGCTTGAGAGGAACCGGAAGTGGGCTGGAGGTTAGTGTGGAGGTGTGTGTATGTGTGTTTGTGTGTGTGTGTGTGTGTGTGTGTGTGTGTGTGGGGATCAGTGGGGACTGGAGGAGGTGGGTGCTGGGAACGGGAAATGGGTGATTTGGATAAGGAAGGGGAGGGGGTAGTTGGAGTTTAGAGGGTGTGTGTGTGTGTGTGTGTGTGTGTGTGTGTGTGTATGTGTGTGTGTGTGTGTGTGTGTGGAGCATGGGCATGCAATATGTGGGCTAATTCAATTATCTGAGGTGCTCATGAGGGTGTGAGCCATAATCAATATGCGATAAATGCTTGAGTAAAAAATCCTGAGTTGAACGTCGATATCTGAAGTTAGGAGTCTGCCCAGAGCCACACAGCAGAGGAGAGCGGATGGAAATGCCTGTTGTGTGGGCAGCATTTAAAGTGAGACAGAGAAGGAGAGAGAGAATTATGGTTATGGTGGAAAGGCCTGGGGGAAAGGTTTGTTGTTGGTACCTCTACATCTTGTATGTGACTAGAAGGCACTTGGTAGAGCCCAAACCTCTGCCAACGCTGAGCAATCCTTCAACTTGCAAAGCTGCGGTCTCCAAAACGGTTTATGTTTGTTTGTTGTTTGTCTTCTGGGTTTTATTTTCTGAGAAAATAGCACTTGAATGCAACGCTGTTAGCAGCTGACTTGGAAGTCCTGGATGTCGGACCTTGCACATGAACTCAGCATAGTGGTTGTGGTTAAAAAATGATAATCGTCGAATAGCGGAAATCCCAGGTCCGGATCGGCACCAAAATCTGATCAAGTGGTCCTTGGGCCTTCAAATTTCAGCTAAATCCATTTGTAACTTTCTAACAAACATAAACAGACAGGGGTGAAATCATAACCTCCCTCCAACTTTGCTGCTGTTGGTAAATGCACACAGCGTAAGGGAAAAGATGCTCGAATTCAGAACCACGTCATGATAAATAGAGCAATCACAATGAAGGAAGGGCTGTGATTTGTGAGAGGGGATATTGAAGGGTGCAGTCTTCTAATTTAGCAACTGTTTCCAGCCCTACTCTGGCTGTCTGCTTATGACTCTCCACCACACAGGAACACTGAAACAAATCTGCAAGCATTTACAGGCCGGCTGCTTTCATCATTCCTGGCAGACAACATATGACGCTGGTTCCCCTCTTTAACAAATACCCTGTTTAAGTGGAAGGGCTATTAGCAGTGAGGGCTGACCTGAAAACCTGGCTGCTCATTCTTTAAGACAGCTACAACAACCTCTCAGAAAACCACAGAGTCAATGTCAAGGCCCGGGACAAACAAAATGGTAATAAAAACCACACATTATAAAAGGACCTCATCATCAAAAAGCTATTGTTAGCAGTGTGTAAATTTAATTACATTACATCACATCATTTAGCAGATGCTTTTGTCCAAAGCTACTTACAATAAGTGCATTTTGTCAACAGTAGTCAAAACTAACTGTATATCACAGTCTTCATCAGCTAAGCCTTTAATATGAATAAGTAGCATTTGTAGAATCAGAGTGTTTTTTTAAATAAGAGTAGAAGGGGAGGAAAATCGTTACATGATTTGTGAATTCAAGTGGGGTCCAGGTGTAACCTGAAGAGATGAGTCTTCAGTCTCTGGCGAAAGATGGGTAATGATTCAGCCGTCCTGTAATATTCTGTAATTGTTTAACGTTCAGTAATTATATAACGTTCTGTAATTATTCCATGTTATAAAGACGACAACAGTGTAAGAGAACTGGCCAGTGTTTTGAGAAGTGAACCAGTGCAGCATTTTGTCTGGTGGCATTTCCGTTATTTTCACTGGCACTGGATCAAATCCGAGCCTGCCTGTCTGTGTGTGTGTGTGTGTGTGTGTGTGTGTGTGTGTGTGTGTGGACCTGGGCCGTGAGCGCAGGGACACACCAGCTTTGACGCTATGTGGCGATGGGGAGGAAGCAGCAATACTGTAAATCCTCCACAAACGAAAGCCTGAGATGTACCCAGCGCAGCTGCACGTCCATCAAAGGAGGAACAATTACACTTGACGAAAGGAAGAACAAATACAAGTCCTGTTGAATTAGATTGTTCTTCAAGTGTAGCATATTTGATGTACTATCTTCAGTCGCTCCACATCCATACCGCTGTCTCTTTGACATCAAGCTCGGCTTTGAAGCTTGTCATTCTATATCTCTGTAATTTATTTCTCCGCAACGTCAAGAGACTGGAAACTGGGCTGACTGGAGTCACTACTCACACCACTTAAAACAAAACCAGCTTAGCAACCAGCTCTGAACTGTTGCCTCCCGCTTGGGGAATGGCAGGCACACACAGGCGCTATGCGCACACACACACACACACACACACACACACACACAAGGACATAAAGACACATGCATACACAGACGTCTATTGCTGTCAAAGAATTCCAATAGCGGTAACCACAACTCTACTAAGAATAAACTGGCTGGCTCTGTTACACTATATGATAGGGTGGCTCACATTTAGCTTACAGTACATAACATACAGTTGGACACTATTTACTCCCCCTCCATGCTTACACAGAACCGGTCTCATTCTGTAATGCCACGCTGTGCCAGGGGAGAAGTGACATTGTGAGTTGGAGAGAGAGAGCGCACGCAATCTAGGTTTCACATGGCCCGCTGACACAAAACATGCACATGGGGGGTGGGGGTGGGGGGTGGAGAGGCACCAAACGCTGCAGTGGAAAGAGAGAGTGTGACAGTCCCTAGAGTGAGGAGCTGAATCGAAATCATCGTGTGAGCTGCATCTTGTGGAATTCACCATTAATCAAAATGAAAATCTCCTCAGCAGGCGCAGAGTGAGTGTGCTGCTGTTCTGTACTGCTTAGCTGTACGTGGAAAAAACAAAATGAGTTGTTTTGATCTTACTATGCACCAGAAGCAAAGACCCCATTAACTTTCGCATCCCCACCCGCAAGAACACATGCATGGCTGCTTCAACATCAAATATTTACTAACCCGGTGAGCTGAAGATGCCCAGGTTTTGCCTTTAGATTTTTACAGGATCATGCTCTACAGTGGGTACACACTTTGGTTGTAATTGGATTTGTGTCAATGTGTGCTTCATTGAATCTGACAGGGATGGGTAATGCATTAATCAGTGTCATAATGTTGTTAGCGTGCTTAAGGCAATTGTGCTGCATTGTTGGCTGAAGAGCCAGCATTTTGGTGAATGCTGAAGACAGATGGCAATAAGAAGTATTGAGAACTCAATGTTTAACACACATGCCCAATCAATCAATCAGCTGGTATCCTAGCAACTTGCTTGTACTTTTGACAGCATCACCACTACCAGTGGGTGTTGCTTAGGCACAGAGTGCATTTATAGATGGGAACATAACTACGCTGAAACAATATGGTTTGCAATAGCTTCATAACCTGAAGAGTGAGCCAATGCTCTCCACGTACAGTAGAACATCAGCACAGCTGCTACTGTACCCATAGGAAATATTAAGCATGGAGAAACCAGTATGACTTGCACAGATTGAGCACTTCACAATACGACATTGAATACATCCTCCTCTCCAGGGAAATATGAACCGAGGGTCAACAAGACAGCAACTCTTTACAAACAGTTTTTTCATGTTCTGCTCACAGCTCTACATGTGCAGCTCTCTGCGGCTGCTGTATGAAAACACTCTGCTCTCCACAACCTGACGTTTGGTGTGATAAAAATCAAGAGGCTCCCATAGGGTTTCTCTCTTGAGGCACTGAGATACAGCGATGCTGTATATGCTAAGCAGACTGCACCTCTCTATTCCCCTCTCTCTCTCTCTCTTTCCATTGCTTTCTCACTATCATTCTCTTTCACACACACGCACACACTCGCTCTCTCTTTCTCACTCTTACTCTCTCTCTCTCTCTCTCTCTGACTGACTGGGTATTGGCATGTGCTAGGTCACTTGGCAGGGAGGCGGATGGAGCCGTTCTGCTCTCTAGCACCTGCCTGGCCCACACTACACGACTCATCTCTGGGCTCAGCAAATCATAGACAGGATCAAGCACAGCTGTTTAAAACAACAGGCTTTATGGCATATCACAACTGCCAAACACTAAACGCTGCTTCAACTGAAACTCAAGGAAAGCCTACAGAGACAACCACAGCTCTGTGCTGTAAAACATGAGAAGAGCTGCCATTGTGGACGGTTGTAAAACAGTCCTGTGGATAGAATAGAATAGAATAGAATAGAATAGAATAGAATAGAACAGAAAGAGCCTTTTTGAAGCCAGATAGATGCAAACAAATCTCTCAGTACTTTGTTAACTTGAATGTGTTAATGAGCTCGCTCTATCATGCAACTGAGACGAAGATAATACACGGTTAAAAGAGAAAAAAAAAAATTTCCACTTAAAAAGACAGAAATAAATCATACAGTAGCCACTTCACATTGCACATATTTCAGATAATGATGTGTTTACCACAACAGGGCCATGATCTGTGTCTCTAGAAATTTATCCTACTCACTGTAGGCGGGGATATTCCTCTAATAAATTACATCTCAGCATCTAACTACCAGTCACGAGGCTGGATCTCTATCAGAGTGATTCTCTTTAATGCACTCACTGCCCAGCAGCGAGAATGACGGCAGTGTTACACAGTACAGTGCATCACAGTAAAGAGACTGCGAGAGAAGGTAGGAAACCGTGGAGGGAGTGAAGTCAGATGCTGGGACAGAAGAGTGAAAGATACGGGGTCGATGTGAAAATATAGATGGTTTCCATTTCTGTCAGCTCCGAAACCCACAATCAGCAATCCTAATTTTTGTGGGCAGACCCGTCAGATTCCGCTGAGAGAGGGGCGAAGCCACTTGGAGCCACCAGCAGCCCCAGCTTTCCGAGCCTGTAGCACAGCCTGCCAGCCAAGGGGTAGAAATACTGCCCTCTATCAGCAGTGCTCATTCCCACCCACACAAGTACAGAGACACAGACGCAGAGAAAAACACAGAATGACAAGCACAAACATGCGGATTTGATATACTAGACAAATACGCACACGCACGCACGTCTCTCTGACTCTGCCTCTTTGACTCGGAAGTCCTCCCCAGGTCTTCCTCTTCCGTCAGAAGCAGAGTGAAACAAGAGGAAACACAATGCGCAGACTGTACTCTGGCTCACTGTACTTGTGTTGGAGGCTCAGCTGTGCGGACCTTACTGTAGATGATTTGTTCTGCAGGGGATTTTCCCTGCGTTTCCATTCCATACATATGGAAGAGGATGGAAACGGTGGCTCTGAGTGGGTTTATGAATAAGAGAGGTCAGGAAAGGGTTGAGGCAGTGACATAGATGGGCAGCCCACTCGGCAGTTTTCCCTGACTCACTTGTGGAAAGAAAATGAGTACTTGAGCGTTTCAATGAAGAGATAACATTAAATTCAAGAGGCATTTTTATTGAGACACCTTACTGGGATATGTATTCACTGTCATATAAAATCAGCACTCTGACCACTGCACCACCCATAGCATGAGCCGCCGAGACAAGACAGCACTACAGACCGGCGCTCGCAGCTAACGGGTGGGCAGTCTCCACTCTCCTGGAAAGGAGGGAAATTACAGGGTCCCTAAACTCACAGCAGTTCACAACAACCTTAAACTGTAATCATAGGATTGTGAAAACGCTATCAAAAGATATTATAATGACAACTTGTAAGGTGAAACCCAGGGTGGCGAATGCAGTCAGCTCAGATTATTTTCTGTAAAGGCTGGATAAGAGAGACATAACTTTCCTTTTTGCAGCTTGTGTGTTGCCCTTTTTTCTCCAGAGGGCTTCGGGCTCATATTCTGAAACCCATCATACTTTAAGCTCGCCTCCTATAACTAAGCACAACACTCAAATCTGGTTCCCATAGCAACGCAGAGAATAACCCAACCTAGAACAATTGGAACTGAATATAGAGCTACCTGAATGTAAACACATGGACGTGCACACACAAACACACCAACAATGACACTTTCACTCTGTCTCTCTCTCCTATTTAAGCATGCTCACCTATGTGTTACAACATTTACTGCAGCATGGAAAGCCAATATCAAAAAACATTTACACATCCACGTGCGAAACTTGGTGTATAAACAGGCAAATGCATATATTTAAATAATTTAATTTTTACACCAAATACGGTTGTTCCTTTTAACGTGACACACAAGGTAAAAGACCTTGAGAACTGAGAAATGGCCGTGGCAAAAGTCTGAAAAAACAGATGAGGAAGGCGATTGGACCGGGAGACGCTTCAGGCCAGCAGCATTCCCAAATCGAGGCTCTACGCCAGTGTCGCCGAGCGTTAAGGACAACCTATGAACATACTGAGGGCTCCTCTGTCAGGCCAGTCAAGGCCTCTTCATAAATCTCACATCCACACCTTCTATCCCTAACAACTCGACCCGCTTGTGCAGGATTGGCTGCGGGCGAGAGTTAAGGGCGTTGGCTCGCTCGCTGTTGCCCTCTGATAGGCTCGTTGGATGTTTTCGCCATATTCATTTCACCTGTTCAAGACCCATCAGAGCTCCATATTTCCGCACGGGTAGTGGGTTATATGGCGTTGATATGGGACAGGGACAGGGTCTGCCTGTGTGAGAATTACCACCTGTGTCTCAGCTGCCCACCCTTGCGTGGAGACACACCCTTGGGTGCCCACTGGGAATACCATGTCACTGGCATACTGAGTGCTGAGGGGGTGAGAAACACTAAACTTTACATCCGGCATGCAGCAATGCCTTCAGCTGGGATTCGCCACAGCCTTTCTCTCTTTCCAGTGTCTTCCTCAAGCTGCATGTGTACGCAACCCCCCCTACATGCACATGCCGCACACACACACACACACACACACACACACACACACACACACACACACTAACACAAGAGAGACAGACTGAGAAGCAGAGGGACTGATAGAGATGGAGGGAGAGGGTGAGAGAGAGAGAGAGACGGAGCAGCTGTTACACTTCAAATTACTTACCCAAAAAAGAACTTGGGTACAAACTGCGCTACTCATAATAATGATTTAATATTCATTAAATATTCACATGCAGCACATTTAAAATTCCAGCAATTCATCAAACCCTACTTAGCAAAACAGCATCCTCAAACATCATAAATCTTACAAAACTAGACAAAATGATCAAAACAGTGATGGTCTTTGCTGCAGAGGAGAAGGATGGTGAGGATTACAGCAGTTAGACTGATGACAGATTTTTTTTGTACGAACAGGAGAGATATCCGACCGACCAAACACAATATAACATCGGTGACAAATCCTCTCACGGACTTCTACAGTTCAACATCAGAATAAAAATGACCCCACTGGCTCAGTTCAAGGAGACTTTATGCTAAGTTTTTTTTTCCTGCTATGGGCTATCTTTCCATCGCTCTTATCATTCAATAATAATAAATAGTGAGAAGTAACGGTGAGGTCACATCTAAAAAACACACAGACAGGAGCAACCGTTCCAACTACGTGTCCTATTGGCTGAATGGTGCTCCTCAGCCGAAACTGCTATCTGTCACTGACCAAGCACATCAGGAATTGCTGCTCCAATTCTGTCACTTCCCTTCAGGTGAAACCATCTCCAGCCGGCCATAAGCAAGCAGTGAATGGTCCTGTTTCATATTTGCACTAAAAGAGGACACTCAGAACCTCAAGTCAGAGGAATTCCTCTAAACCCAGCCACACCTTCCACACCTAGTCACCGCTGTCCCATAGCCATCAGGCTGACTACTTCATTCCTGGTGAATTTCTGGTGAATTCCTGGTTCTAATGAGTGTTACCATGCAGTAACGTATTAGTCATGCAACAGGTTGGGGTGGAATGACAGCTTGCCACAGAGATACTCTATCGTTGCTGCTGCTGAAATGTACATTCAAGTGTCTGTGAAAGGAGATTCCAACACAAAGAGCTTAAACAGCGATTCCACAGGTCTGATAGACACACAATGAATTTACAATTCTCTTATATCTAATCCCACCGTTCCCCTAAGCTATGTACACTGTTGCACTAGCAAGGCTGTTATCACTTCAAGAGAAAAATACACTACTCCGCTTTTATGAGAAAGGAATAAATGTTATACAAATTTAGCACTGCTGGAGAAAGACTGAAATGAGAACGTAGGGGCTTGAACACACTCGATTACAAACCTATATCTGGCACATGACAAATAAACAGTCATTACCACTTTGATTATTCCTGGAAGTGCTAATGCAAATATATTTCGTTTACTGCTGTATGTTTTCACCTCTTATGAGCCTTATTGCACAGCAGAGGGGATCGGTCAGAGATGCATCACATTGAACGCCCCCCCACCCCCCCTTCGTGAGTCCAAAGCCTGAGGCAGACCAACGGCGAGTTAAACAAACAACAGCAAAGCTCTTTAGGGCAGAAAATGAACATTCTTGAGGGACACCTCAGGCATACAGCCTCATCTGTTCCCCTCGGTCCACAAAGCGTGTCCCTTTTTGTGTTCTGTGAAAATGAGCGAGCCCTCCTCACAGACAGGTGAAGGGAGACATTAGGAGTCATGAGGAGGGAGCAGCGGATAGAGGCTGGGAGAGGAGCAGTGCAGTGCCTCCTGCTATCACTCCGGACAAAACCGGAGCCTGATTCGGAGAGCCCCCCACACCCAGGATCAACTGGGGAGTATTAATGGATTCGGAGTGGATCAACTGATGGCTATCGTATTTCGCTGTTATGACTCAGTGTGCATTGACAAACCCAACACACATCTGCATGTGCACTGTGGTGCAATGCAGATGTTTACACCCATGTCTTGGTATATACCCCTTTTGGAACAAACAGGTCTAGTAGTCAATTTAGCTTTATCAAACTATGTTTCACTTCAATACACTATAAACTTATATTCATGTGAATAGCACAAGACAGTTCAACCTATGTTTATTGTAATAAAACTTACTGGCATGTGATGCAACAGTTAGTTACTAGATTCCATTCAATTCTATGTTCAACAATTGTTTACTTTAGTATATAATCATGACAGGAAAGTCTGGCTTTATCACCTACAACAGCAAGGTACATAACCAATCAAGTGTGTAATATTCAGGAACACAGATTTAAATGTGTAGCCTATTCCACAACAATTGAAGTGACATGAAACTGTCTTCACATGGCTAATAATACTTGTTGATCTGTCTCTTCCACACCTCCTCCACCTTTCCTCTAGTCAATCAACGCTGCATATCATTTACGTAGCACCAACATCAGTTAACACCAAGTTATATTCTGCTTCCTCTTGAACAATTATAACAATTCAAAATACATGTGTCACACTGTGTTGCACTGGCAGAGACTCAGAAATGTCCTTTTAAAACTTCAAGAAATTTCAACTCAAAAGATGAAAACGGAACATGCAGCAGGTGATGTAATCGTGTTATTGAAAAAGAAGAAAACTTGTTTAAACAATTTCTGATTTCTGGTGGCAGCATAAATCATCATTAATAAAATACAGCAGCAAAAATACATCAGGAATAATTACCTTTAGGCTAACAAACTCAACATTCACAGTTATATTGTTCAGTCTTTAGTGTGAGAAATCTCTTTCAGAATATGTCAAACAATGCATATTCTATTGAAATTTAGCCAATATAAATTAAGGAATTATTCATAATCATTCTACATACAACTGCCACCAAAGATTTAATTTATTTTCTCTAGTGTAAGTGTGTTCTTTGGTATTGATTATTTCAGCAAATCAAAAGATGTAATAGTTTATATCTTACACCTGCAATTTTGCAAGAAGCTCAGATGATTATGACAATTAAATTACATATGCCAAACATTTAATTTTAGGTTTTACTTGCAAATATCAAAATATGCAAGTAATTTTGAATGAGATCACAATACTAAAATCCAGATAAAACCTATATTAAGTAACCTACATTATTATAACACTGATCTCATAATCATATCGATCAATTTTGATAAAAATATTCCTTATAATTTAAAACATATATTTGGAACATGATTGATAATGTGAACTTAATTATTCTGCATTTACTGAGAAAAGAAGCTTCAAAGGCTTTTACAAATTAAATCAAAAAGCTAGTTTACTGCTTTTTAAAATGAATCAAAAGTAAAAACATATGCAAGATGATGATTTTGAATCAATTTAATATTTCAAAATGTAAAATAACTGTCATTTCAATAACATTAAAATCAAAATTAGGATATCAAAATCACAACAGTTAATATCTTTGTCCAGTAATTGCACTTAAAAGGCCCAGTTCTTTCCAGAATATAAGTTCATTAGTAAATGTAATTACACAGACAGTATCAGAATCAATCACAATTCTTTACCTAAAAATAGATTTAATTTAATTGTCAATTCCACCATACCTATCAGCACACTGCATAAGACATTACACAACAAAACACAACTAAAAAACAAACAGCAGACTTCACACACAACAAACGCCAGTGAAATCTGCAGCAGCCTGACAAAAAGCAAGAAGTGGCAGCAGGCCTCAAGATGAGACTGAAACCTGAGCTTACACAGAACTTCCTGACTGAGAAAACCCAAACTGATGATTGGTTCATTCCTCATGCTATGTTCAGCTATGACTTCCCTATAGTAATGACGTATATTTTACACCAAAACCAGCTAAGCATATCTATAATAATGACCATTATTATTTAAATGCAAGAATGGGTGATACAATATTAGATTAATAGAGCAAACACAGAGAGGAAATATAATTTCTATGAGTAGACCTACATGAGTCACAATTATCAATTTCATTTTTTTTTATGTTAGCAGCTAGAGCAGCATGGATACATTTGATAGCTATTAATCAGAATCACACATCTAAACTTGCATCAACTAGACTTCTAAAATTTAAGACAATTATATCCCACGTCGAGGGACAAAAAAGACGCTTTTTAAACAGTCCATACTAAATCAACGTAAATATTTCTGCAATAAAGGACAACAAAACAACTCCACTTCTCTATGAGAGCTAAATGTGAACAATAGCTGACAAGCCTTTTGCAGCACTCACCACAATTTCAAGCCTGAACGTGGAAAAACGTTATCACTACAAAAACGATTTGAACAAATATTTTTTTGGACAATATCAAATAAAACTGCATAACAGAGCTCATTTTTTCGCAGTGCCCTCTGGGCAAACACACACACACATATAGGCCTTTTCTACGTGGGCTGCACCTACACGTGTAATTTCGCCCAATTTCACAGATTCTCTGTGCATTTCAAAATGAACACCTGTAGGCGTCATTGAATATAGACATTTCGACTCAACTAACTCAACCGTGGCGAAGATCACGCTAAGGCCTTTTTCAACGCGCATGCAGCTCACACAGGCCTACAAAGTGCTGACTGCACACACGCAGCCACATGTATGGCCGTTTGATTCATTTGATTTCCCCCTCTAGTCGTGCAGTGCAGGGCCATCATGGCAGCCATTATGAGGCTCCAACATTTCCATGGCCTACGTGCGCATTGCTGTGGGGAGTGGCGCAGGCTTACACCATGTTGCGCCCCACTCCACGCAGCCTACAGAATACCTCAAAATCGAGTCAAAGTACAGCAAATAACATCATTTAGTATTTTAAATTGATATTTTTGTTCAGTGTGGCACAGCAAACAGGCGAGAGCTGTATGCAGGGAAGTCTAGCCTGCACTAGAGGGGGAGGACTGGGCTGGAGGCGCATAAAGCAAGGGTCACGTGTTCCTCCACAAGGGGCTTGAATATTTACCTTTTTGTCACGCAATGTACTCTTTCCTACACCCAAAGGCATTGTTATGAAAAGAGGCAGGTCTGTATGTGTAGATGGAGTAGATATCAACTGCCACCATCGAGGGATAATATGTTTTTTCGCCATTACGCACAGGCAAATGCTTAAGGGTTTTATTATTATTTCAATCAATCAGAAGCTGCTGAATGCCTGTAGGCTGCAGGCTGCGCGTGCAGGATGGGCCGTGATATAGAAGAAAAGTGGGATTGTAGAGTTTTTGGTTGACTCATAGATTAGCTGACAACCTTCACCTCTCCTCCTCTCGCTCTCTCACACACACTAAATCTCTGACACACACACACACACACACACACACTAACCAAAGGAAAGGCTCATTTGATTAGTATGCAACTCATAGTACATTGCAGTGTTACAGTCAATAATGAAATCAAAGTTTCCTGCATACTCATATTGGATATAAATGGCCTAAATGGCCTGGGGAGGGGGGGGGGGATTATGAATTGTAGCCTCGTGTAAAGTTAGCTCATATGGGAGATCCAAGCTATGAATCTCGGATACACTAATTTAGTTTATGCACAGTGTGTGTGTGTGTGTGTGTGTGTGTGTGTGTGTCCTTGTCCATATTGAAAAATTGGGATAGGTCTAAATGCAGATCACACGAAGGCTATGGGCTACGCGTGTTCTGCGAATGTTAGGGCACATACTGATTATTTTTAAAATCAGAATTGCATTACATTTCCAAAGCCAGATAATAAAAGATTGATTTGCCTGCAGAAACACACACTGAAGCCCGGTGAAGAGGGAAAACTCCCCCTACATTTCACAGCGGAAGCCTACAGGTCAAAGCGTGCCATGGGACAAAAATATAAGTGTATGACAAAATGTATGTGTGTGTTTGTATGTGTGTGTGCGTGTGTGTTTGTGTCAGATACATCCATTAGGCCTACCTTAGTTTTTTGGGAACAGAGTAGTCTACCTCTATCACCTTTCCGTGTAATTCAACTTTACCTGTAGGGACGAAAATTGATAGTGTAACATTAGCTCCATCATGAAAGTAACAATACAAGCTGACATGACCGGTAGGCCTACAGCAACACTTTGAATCACTTCACAAGTAGGTGCCTCACCATTCAATATGCAACAGTAACCCCTTAAAAACAACTTTAAATGGACGTGTCACGCGTATTGCGGCGGATAAAGTGGGTATGGTTTGATTAAAATGTTCGCCGTGTGACATTTTGTGAATCACATTTCAGGAAATCGGCGCCAAAATGAAGCATGATAAGCTTATATAGTATGGGGGAAATGGGCAGCCATGCTTTCCACTCCCACAACCCTCATTGCAATGAGGGGTATTTTTTTTCCCTCTCAGTAAAGAATGCAAGATCAAAGAAGAGGGGGTTTGAAAGAAGAATGACTTGTACTCTTATGTAGGTAGGTCTTTCTCCGTGTTGATAAAGCCGGGGGAATATCCGTGCTGCACAACGAGCTTGAACATGGCTTTCGTTACTACTATTATGTGTATAAGTGGCCTGGCGCAGCACGGAATTGGCGTCTCACCTCGTCCCCCCTCAGCTACCTGTTTATTAGCTCTTTCCTCCGGACCCCCATCACCCACCTCCAAGACACCTCGTAAAAACATACCCAGACATCATAGGAACATGGTTTTGACAAGTTTTTTCCGGTTCCTTTGGTCTGCTCTTTTCAATAAAATCAAGATAAAAAATAAGTGAAAAATAATTATGCCTACCCGAACCATCAGACCATCCCATACATTCCAGTGGGTGATTGCAAAGTAGCGCCCCACAGTATCGGTATCTCCAAAATATAGGTTATTATGTGCGTTAATTGCGTTACGACGACTCGTGTTTTCTTTAGGCATACGGGCAGTAAAGCCCTGAGTGTGTCCTATGATCTATAATTTACCCAATTTTTGTTTGACCATGGTGACTGAGCGATCATCTAAACTCTGATGGCACTGGTGTGATCGCAAACCCCAACACTGTCCCGAGCAAAAAATACAGGGTAAGGCAATTATTAACATTTCACATTTCTGTCCCAATCTATTGTGTGTTTTAACCTGCCCAGTTTACACTCGCTGTGGATTTTTCTGTCACCGCAGCATCACCCGTGTAGTTATCAAATCCACACTTACCAGAAAGAGTCTCAATAGCCTTTATGGCCCAGTTCTGGTCGGGGAAGTCCACAAAAGCATAGCCGGATTTCAGTAGGACCTGGTCGGCCACTGGCAGCTTCCTCTCCCCAAAGAGCTGCTTCAAGTCCTCGACAGTGACCGAAGGACTTAAATTCCCAACATATAGTTTGTTCATGATCTGAAAGGAAAAATCTCGATAGGGTATCAAATCTTACAGAGGGAGACGATATTCAGAGAAGTAGAAAAATAATAATAATAATAATAATAAAATAAAAAATAAAATAGAAAAATCTGCTGAAAAAAACAGCAATCACCCCCCAGGAAATACTAGGCTAGGCGACCCCCCAGCACCAACTCTGCCCCTGGTCAAACTCTTTTAACAGGGATTGAAAAAAAGTGTCGTTACGACGCTACTCTGGAGCCAACAAGCACCGCCTCTAAATAAAATCTCCTTTAAAATATCAGAAAAAAAATGTTTGGAGGTGCATGTGGGCCGGATCACTCGTGGTTTTCAGTATAGAAAGTGCATTAGGGTATGAAAGTGGCATGATGATCATTGGGTACATTCAGCAAGGGCTGGGCTAAAAGGAGGCAGAGGGGTTATTTCATCAAATCATAATAAGGGCTGTGCCTTGGGTCTCTCCAGGCTGGGAATGAAAAGGCTACTGTCTGGAAAATCAAGTCGTTGTCACTGTACTTGTAGGACCAAACAGTGTCACTGATCCCCACAGTTTGCCTTTTATTTATTTATGAGTAAAATAGGAATATGGATTAGAGTTGGTGCAGGCAGGAGGTCCAAACCTCGCCGAGATGCACCCTCATTAGACCACGGACGCCCATTTAATTAGATTTTATCCCAAGAAACCCCAATCTGAGGTTTACTTTTTGTGGTTTTGCAGAATTTCGCATAGAATTGCATAATGTTTTTTTTTGTTTTGTTTTTTTTACTGTAGGTGGGGTGTTAGCAGCAGTGGGGAAAGTGAAACCTATAATCAAAACAGTCCTCTTTATGCATGCTCTCATTGTGCTGACGTAGTGGGTGAAATGATAGTGAAACTCTTCCTCATTTTGCTCAAACCTGCTCTGGGACCCCCTGGAGGGCCCCGGGCCACACCTTGGGAGCCACTGGGTCCAGGGCACAAATCCAAGCCACATTAACACAGTGTTATGATCACAATTTAAATTTGTGTTATATCATGTGGATTGTGTTTATTGGACATGTTGTAAAATGTCAAACTCATCAAACTTTATTTTCCAGGAAACTGATCGACAGAGGCTAGTTGACACTTGACCTCACTTGAATTTGAAACCGGTCCATAGAGGAAGAGTGCTTTCCTGTTCTGGCTGAGCATGCATGCAGTGCCAGTCTGTCAGTCTGAGCTCATACCAAGGCTACAGCATCCATGCTATGGCATCACACAGTATTTCCCCTTTTTGGGTATAGACATGTCTTCTCTTCTAATCACATGACTTGTAATAGAAATGGTAAACAACACAAACAAAACCAAGTGAGAAGTTTATAAAAAAAAAAAAAAGTCTCTAATTGGGGAAAATAAAGGTTTATTGTGAGGAGATTCTTCATCTAGCTGCACAGCTGGAGGACAGGGTGCAGTGATCATGCATGGATGTGTAGTCTTTAGTCTTCTACCTACACTAGTACTCGGAGGGGAGGAGCCTTTGCAAATCCTCCACTTGAGTTGTTTCTACATGTGACTTGCCTACGCCTTGGAACATTACTGCCACCCTACTGTTGTGGAGAGACTGCCAGTAACACAAGTGACCAGCCTCATCCCACGTCTTGTTTACATCCGAGTGTGAACAGAGGAATGTCCGAGCTGTGGCCTATTTACAAAACAACTCTTTAGTTACTTTTCTGTTGACAGGCCACAACACAGCGCTGCACCCTCCCCCTCCCTCCTCTCCCTCCCAGCCCCTCCCCCCCCTCCCTTTCATGCATTCAAACCTGTTCCAAAGAAATGACTGTTTCATCCAATCATCTCACAATTCATTTAATGTTCAATTCATTTACCAAAATCATTGCAAAATTCATTTCACAATTATCGACTGAACATGTGATTTATGATTTAAATAATCATATTCAATTTGAACCATTCTCATAATCAGTACATTTTAAGATATTTGCTAAAGCATTTTAGATAATGTAACCATTACAATAACAAACCAGTTTTACAATTTAATTTTTTTTTTGCAAATGAATAAATACAGAGCAGAAGAAATATCAATCCAAACTTGGGATTTGTTTACTTTCTTTCCGGTACATTTTATGCCCAATCATCTCAGTGTGCCGACACTGCAGCCACCCAAAATGATTTCTGTTTTGAAAAGTTATTTTATATGAACTTGGAAGGGATGCAGTATTTGGGGAACACTGAGAGAACTGCTGGCCAAAATAAACAAAACGAAAAAATATAACACACACACACATATGCACGGAGACTGTTTGTATATTATATTACTTTCAAGAGGGAAACAAATGCAAAATTCTAATTGTGTGTGACCTGGTGGTTGAGTGGAATAGTGTATTTTCACACTGCCCTCTTTCCTGTCTTATCTGAGCCATATATGCACTTTCAAAAACGAATAAGATACTTGGAATACCTGCATTATGTGATAACTATTACTTGGAACTATTACTATAGATGCTACTTATTTTATCTCTCTACAACACCATTTTATCCATTATTTTGAATACTTTTCCAACTGTGAAACTTTAATTTTGAAACATCTTTTATACCTGTCCCATAGAATAATTCCTCTGTTGATGACCTTATATTGTGCAGTAAATTCAAAACTATACAAACTAAGTGCCCTTGAAGAAGGCACAGTAGGTCATGCAGTTTGCCAGTTATATCATGTGCTGTACTGTATGTCGGAGGCAGCGAGGGTTTCTCTGTGGCCAGTAGGGGTAGATGTTGTCCTTCAGTCCCTCAGACAGAGGCCTGGGCAGGGCAGAGCTCGTCACGCCACATGGCGAGTGGCACAGAAGAGTTAACACAGAGTACCAGGTCGAATCAGCTCCATGTATTTAGCCATATTTATCTATGGATTAGTCATTCTCACCAATTTCTAACGTTAAAAGCCTGTTAAGAATGCCAATAGCAAAGCGTTGTGTAAAGTAGAAAAGTGATTTTTATTTCCTTGTTCAGTTTGAAATTCAGTCCGACTGACAAGCCAGTGGCATTTAACAATCAGACAGGGAATATGTAGTTCTCTGTATTTTGTTTCCCAGTGGATATTACTGTATAAGCAGGATATTTACCTATAGGGGATTAAGCCAATAACATTGCATGCAACAACTATCCTCATAAAACCCAACAAAGACCTTCAGGCCGATCACTCATGTATCCCCAAATTGATCTAATTTGATACATATTACATAAGGCAGCTGATGGTGGAGTTTTTATTGTATTTAGCCAACACCATTGTCTGAAATGTATTGCCTCACCAATTATCTGTATGTGAAATTAGCTTGACAAAACAGCCTTTAAAATAGTTTATTGCTTTTCACTTCATAGGTAATTTTTCTGTATCCTTAAATCAAGGCCATATCATTTGTGTTGAAAGTTATCCATATCATCTATTAATTGAAAACAACTGTTTGGCAGCACCTAGGTTTTGCAAGTGATCAAACATGACCTGACCCTTGAAGATACAATAAAATAATTTCACCATCAATATTTTGCATATACTCACTTAATTTCTTCAAGATTTTTTTTTTTTTTAGCTTTCGATGCATTTTGCTCCAGTGTTCTAATATTACAAAGGTAAAATCTATTAGACTCAAAATGCATGTGATCTCATGTTTTGCCATCACATAAGTTATTGTATAAAAAGGTCAGACAACGCATTTCAGAGTGTAAAAAATATATTGAAGTGAATCAATCATTATGTAAACAAAGCCAATGGTGGGACAACAGTATTTCAGCAGAGGGCACCATACAGCATTTACAGATTGGGGCGTTTAAGAGATTTTGTCTAAACTTATAAACAGCCTTGCAATAGGAAATGACCCACAGATAATGTAAAAGAGGTGTAATGAAGGACATGAGTCAAAAAGTGGAAAAAAAAATTACATTTTCCTTTAATCTCATACAAGATGGATTCTCACACTCAAGCAAAATTTGTATACAAAAAACACGTATGGCATATGTGGTCCATACATTTAAAATTAAAAACACGAGAGAGGACAGCTCAAGTCATTTCAAATGACATACCACTTTACAACTGATCTCAGCATACAGTTACACATATTGGTCATGTACACTTGCTAACAAAAGTTACATGGTCACCTTAATAAAGAACATCTACTCTGAAATCAATCAATTTTCCTTCTCTCGGACAGAATTTCGCCATGTGCTTGGGAAGGGAAGGGGATGTTACTTGACAGCGATGTTCAATAACGACCTGTGAAATAAAACACAGTCACTAGGGAACTTGACAGCATTGCAGCCAACTGAGTGCTTCAATGTAATCAACCGTTCTCAAACATTTATAATGTAAATTAATAAAAAAAAAGGGACTTACGGGGAGAATAGGACCGTGATCGGGACCGAGACCTGTAAGCTCCTCCTCCTCTGTAGTATGGAGAAGGAGATCGCCTTCTGAAACAAGACACAAAATCCTCAATTACACTAGTTTGTCAAATCAGGAGATCTTGGATAAAACTGGGCGGGGAATCGAAATAACACAACTCAATCCATTCTTCCAGTAATGATCCACAGGTTATTCGTTGTGCATTGAGGAAGCAGGCACCTGTATGATCTGTTGTAGTAGTCCCTGTCGTCGTAGCGATCGTAGCCGCCTCTGTCGTATCCGCGATCGTAACCACGGTCGTAGTCACGTGAATAGCGTCGTGGACCACTTGGCCCGCCTCCACCACTAGACCAGAAAAAGACCATGCAAGATTAGATTTTCCTTGGGCTTCCATTTCAAGTCTCAGTTTCCACAATAAAAGAAGGGCTTTGATATACTGTATAACCATTTTGGAGAAATGTTACAAATTAAAATTCAATCAATATTGAAATAAAAAATAATTTAAAAAGATGTTCCCATCTTCAAAAACAGCTATTCTGCTAGCCAAGGTCTTCAGATGACTCATAACTTAACAGAAAGCAACAATGTGCCTTACATTCACACCAGCAATCATTTTGTCAAAATTTTGACCAATTAACATTGCCTCCCTACGCTGTAAGGCTTTTCTGTTCTGTATTGTGTGCATTTTCTAGCTAGTTTTTAGTCCCCCACTCCCCACATGCCATCTTCAGCAAACAATCATGGAAGAGCTTGTTGCCAAAAAGAATACAAAATCTCCTATTATTTTGGGATTATTTTGGTTTTAAACCGGATGATACTGGCAAGCCGAAGGACCTAAATTAAGTAATTTGCCGTCTCGTTTGCCGTTGCAAACGAGTAGTACCGGCAAAAGATTGAACAGCTGTCCGACACTGTTTGAAAAAGAGTCTGATGACGTCAGATGAAGGACGCCTCCGCTTGCAGCCTCCAAATGAACAAACAGGTGGGGATAACATATTATGCTAGTAAATGATCAGGGTGCACAACTGCACATACAGCTTTTGGTCTAGTTCTCAAATATGATTTATGAATTGACGCTGCTTTTCAGCATCAATCGATCGGACAGCAACCACTAAAGACGGCTTAATTGTCATTTAGTCGCTCACTGCCCTGTTTTGTGAAAGACTCGTCGGAAATCAGTGCAACAAGAACGTGCCTAATATGGCCCAACTCCAACTGCCAGTTCCTATTCGTGCACGATTTGAAACGCTTTAAAATGACAAAAATTGCCCAAAAAAAATCAACTGGCGATGGACTCAGCCAATCGCCGATATATTCGTCCTATTGCCCAACCCTAGTTGGCAATAAAGCTGGGTATTGGCAAGGACGTCACGATACGATACATGGGTCATGATATGATTGTATCACGATACATTGCGATACGATACATATTGCGATACATTGGAATACTCTACATAATTTACTGAAAATTTTAAAATAGAGCTGAAAATAAAAATTGCTGTGTATCACCTGGGTAGTCTAATATGTACATCACATTATATTGATAACTCAGCGGACAAATTGAGTCAAAACTATTTAATTCAAAGGGATTTGAGGGAAATTTAAGGACATTTTAAATCTGTTTAAAATATGAATAATTTTTTTTATGTATCGATACGAGGGGCTGGAAAATCGATACAGTATCATGGAAAAAAATATTGCAATACTCAGCTGTATCTATTTTTTTGCACAGCCCTAGTTGACAACAAAACTCATTTTTATTAAGATGAATCAAATAAAGCTGTCTTGAATCGATTCACTACTAATAAGCACTGGGCTTTGTTTCTGGCAGATTAGTAGAACTCAAACAGTAAATGCATCCCACATCATCAAACCACCATTATCAAAGAGGGGAGCTGTTAATGCGTTCCCATTATTTTGTCCATGTACGCACTTACTACTCTTCAGAGAACTTACTATGTGGGCCGGCCCATGTAGATTCCAGGGGTTGGGGTGTGAGGTCTTTTTGTGATGGAGAAGTCCACCCTGATTCTACGACCATCCAGCTCCATACCGTTGGCTCGTTCCTTTGCCTGACAATGAACAAACACGTCCATTACCTATGCAGACCTCAGACTTCGTAGATGCAAGCCACATATTTCACAAATAGGTCTGACAAGGGCCTCTGTCAACAAAAAAAATGCCTCGTACCTCTTTAGCGTCTTCTCTGGTCTCAAAGTAAACGAAAGCAAAGCCCCTGGAGCGCCTGGACTGCTGGTCATAGACGATACACACATCTGCCAGGGGGCCATATTTAGAGAAGACTTCCCTCAGATCCCGCTCTGTGGTGTACAAGCTCAGACCAAATACTCCCAGGCAACAGTTAGGATCTGGATTAGCCTGCAATTCAAAAGGTTAAAAAAGGTGATTGTCATAATTTACCCACTGGTTTTATGAGACTTTGCCAATACCCATAACAAAATGTTTTTTTTTACTTGGATTTCCTGTGTTAATGAGGGCTGTGGAGCACCTACACGGTTGCCAATGTGCCTGCGGCGGTTGGACATGGGTGAACGGCTGTGGCTCCGGCGCCGACGCTCTCCGCTGTAGGACCTGCTGCGAGAGCGGCGACGATTGGACCTCGAGCGGGAGCGAGAGCGACTGTAGTGTCTGCGTGAGCCACGGTGGGAATGGGACCTGTAGTGGGAAAAAAGACATTTATAATAGCTTTATAAAGGGTTCTATGGCTATTCTATTCCATTACTCTACTAAAAAGGGCTTCTTGAGACGGCCTACCATCTATACATCCAGTCCATCATATGGCAAGTGAAGAGTTTTAGAATAAATGAAGTAGCTTAGAATAAATACAGGCTGATTATAATGGCATTAGCTGTCACTCAAATCAACTCTGAACCACAGTGAAGGCTGTACCAGCAGAAAAATTTTGGTTTTTAAACATTTGTTGAAAATATGGTGTCACACACAATAGAAAGTTACTTTGTTGAGCACTTATTTTATTCCATGATGGACAGAACGTTTTCAGCCCTCCGGCCTTCGTCAGTGTCTATTTTTTTCTACATTAAAAATTAAAGCGCTGTCATTTATTCTCCAAGAGTAGCTGAATCGTTTCATTTTTTCTGTTTCCCTTGATTCAGCCCCCCCACTCACTCACCCAGACTTGGACCTGGAACGGGACCGAGATTTGGAACGGGAACGTCGGGAGCCGTCTTTGGAGTGGGCAGGTGAGTGGGCCGGGGAGCGGCTCGCCGACTTCCCCGAGCCCCGGGGACTCATGCTCCTGGATGCAGAGCGAGACTCCTGAACGAACCACACACACACCAACACACGTCTTGTCAGCTTCAATGAGATAGGAAACTGTGAAATTTGCCTTTAGACTACAATGTAGTAAAGAATTAGGCTATCCTGTGAGGAGTGTAGAAAAGAGAAGAATTTTGAATACTGGATTTAGGAATGCAGGTTAATGCTATTTTAAGTAGCCATGGATAGTATGACAGTAATATCATTAAATTAGCCAATGCAAATAACAATGTAATGAATAAACAGAGAAATCTGTCAGTTGATTAAAAAGTTCAATGATTTAAAGTAATGTACATAGTATTCAATAAAAAGAACATGCACGCATTTGAGAAACAGACTAGAAATTACTTAGCACAGTGACCTTATGCCCGATTACTTCCTTAACTTCATTTCTGTAACTTCATTACTTCATTTAATTCTTCTTTCTTCAAATTTCTTACTTCTTCTTACTTCCCACATCTCACACACTGCCCATACTTCTTCCCTCCTCATGTTTTAGCATGCATTCACAAATTCAGCTTCACACATCTGAGCTTCATATTATTCAAAATAAACAGGACATGAGACTTCTTCCGCATTTTTCTTCGTCCAACCTTAACCTTAATGAAAAAGAAAGGATGAAGAATATATGACTACAATCATAACTGCACCCTCATTCAACTTTTAATGTGTTACTGTGATCTTATGGCATGCATGGGAATGTTTCAGAGCACATAATACAAAAATTAAAGTCAAAACCTGTTAAATGTTGTGTATACATTTAAAAAATATGCTATGTGAATAATGCTTATTCAAGAATGAACCCCACAAACAGAACTTCCACTTTATCAATAAATCTGGGCTTGAGATAACCCAAAAAGCCTCAAGACGTCGGTGCTATTCATTTGTATTTAGTTGCATCTTTAGTGCAACTACAATGAATGCAAAACTTTGGGAGCAAATCTTCAACACATATCCTAAGTTGTCGGTACACTTGCAATGAAGTTGAATTTGACCGAAAAGGAAAACCGTTCATTAATTTACACTCCACGTCACTGGGGGTGCATGAAGATTAAAGGTAAATGTAACCCCAGGAAAATGGAAATAATGGTGACAAAAACTCTGCAAGCCTGTGCACACTGCAGAGCACGAACACAATGTGACACGTGCACACTTGTCTGCAAAAGTGTACTTTTGTCCATACGAACCTGACAAAATGTGTTTCCGCAGCATGATGATGATGCAATGTCTTTCTCAGCCAGTAACAACAAAACTGATATGTGAAAAAAAGGTCCAATTCTGTTGTTAAAACCAACATGGTACATCTCAGAATTAGACTGATGTTACTATCATTTGCCCCACTGTACAGACGCTGTTCTCCATGAGCACTGCCTCAAGCACCTACAGGTCAAATCTCAAAATAGTGATGCAGTAGTCCAGACAAACCCAACAAATGCCATTAAGAGCCTCCTATGGGACAGCATGGTGGACTTGTACATTATGAGTTCATTGTTTGGTCCACGCATCACTCTTTTGGACTGTGCATGCTATAGAGGTGTGGAGAAGGGAGCTTGCACAGAAGGGCAAATGGTGTGTTTGCTGACCAGATTGGTTTTCAGAACGAAATCAGTTTTAGTAGTGCCTAACCCCGCCCACCACACGCCTGTTTTGTACATGCCAACTGAGGAAGGCATTGTATCAGAACTGGTTTCTCATGAGCTGCTTCTTGCAGCTAATGTAGCCTAATGTAATGGTAATGTTGTCAAGATTTACTCCAGTCTTGCATGGTCGCGTTAGAACTCACGATGCGAGTAAATGCAGATTAACAGAAGCGACGTCTTGAGGCTGTTCGGGACAGGCTTTAGGAAATTCAAGGCACCCCTTTGTTGATCAAATGCTCAACACCTCCATTAAGGGACTTGATTGACACAAACTGCTGCGCCCCGAGTAAGAGAAACCGGCATGGCTTTCTATCGGATCAAATTAAAATTCACTCAATCCAGCTCTAACTGCTGCCTCTATGTGCCGCCAATCAAAAAAACGAACTGATGTTGATTTAAGTTTTCCTGGATCATCAATTTTGGAATGTCCGCATAGTTTCTTAACACAGACTTTGTTGAATTGCCCTTAAGGTCCTTAACCAGTCTAGCTAGTTTGCTAGGCTATTAACCAACGTAGCTGAAATGATCCTTGCAAATAAATAGCATTTGCAATTAAGCTATTAAAGGCCGACTGCCTGAAAATCAGCCTAAATCTGCAAAATAACGTTCATTCGATTATCCACAGTTAACGCAAAGTCTGTATCATTGCGTTGGGTAGCTAGTCCGCTAAAGTTAGCATCAGCAATCACAAGTTCTTTTGGCAATGAATTTCCTGGGCAGACTGGGCCTTGGGCCTGCTAACATTAATAAGCTAGCTAGCGAGCGAGCGAGTGTTAGCCTACGTTATCTGCACAACTAACGTTAGATGTACAGTGACTGGGGCAAATTTAGACGATGATTGTGCCGTTTTAGTCAAATTATTATCAAATCGCCTCTGTCTAGTTTACGTTTTTACAAACAATTGGCAATTCGATTACTGGTTTTGATTTGGAATTTTAGCTAGCTAGCTAACCAACATTAGCCAATACAACATGGTAGCTACGTTAAGTGCTCCCAATTAAATTTCATTCAACTGAGTGAAAAAAAACATTTCTTAATAAAGCAATCGAACAAAAAGCCTTTACAAAGTTCATACGTACCCGCTCGCCGTAACCTTTCTCGTTATCGCTCATGTCTTGTAGCAATAAATAAAAAAAATAACTGTTTTTCACGGTTGCTGCTAACCAGCTACGACCTGTAATGTATTCTCAAGTCGTGCAGCACACGGCTGTAAGCTCCTCCTCAAGACTGGGTGAGAGCGGGATCTCTCGGCTTGGCTTTGTCCCTTGGTCCTAGGGAAACGTAGATCTGATTAAATGGGATGGGCGTAAGCGGCTATCGCGGTCTTTCTCTGATTGGCTGCAGAGCGCTTTCCGATCTGTTCTTAGCGGACATTTCTGCAATGTAGCCTAGTATACTTGAAATCGCTTTGGTCTGACTGACAGTGACAGACAAGGATGGGTGTGTTTATACCAACTAGTCAGCAGCTTCATCTTACTTTAAAAATCATATCTCTGATGTTATCGGTACAAATTTATGGATTTAATTTATTTCATAATGGAAATTTCTGGAGTCCCATTCAACCCTCTACTACGAATAATACCAGTGTATGTTACTTACTTATGTTTGATTATTAGGAGCATGATACAAACAGTTATGATAATAGATACCAACAACACGTTGCTTGTTTATCTGAGACGCTAATCTTAATCTTAAAGCCGCTTAGAAAGGATCGAGATAAGAAGCCATCAGTGCGATGAGTTGATGTTGTTCAAATTTCTGATATGGAGCATTTTTTATTGTTATTTTTTAGTGTTACATTGTTTCATATTCTCATCTATTGCCTTTTGCTTTGGTGTTTTGTTTCCATCTTGGACCCAGTATGAGTCATCCTTTTGAAGAGTAGGATTTTTTGTTTTTGCACATCTCACCTGCACAAGGAATGCATGAAAGATGTGATCTGTGTTTTGGTTAACCCTACTGATCTCCATACCATAATAATGGTAATTCTCTGGTCCTGCTACCTTTTCCTCACCTATCTATCACTCTACCTTTCCTTCAACTTCATCCGCAGCCTGCTCACTTTAGACAGTGAAAAGCAGAGAGTGACAGCCAGAGTCCGGAGGAAGAGGAGGCGGAGAGGAAGGACGCGGATGTCTTCACGGATGTCTTTCCAGCGTAAGAGCGCTCACTAGCAGATGGATGCTGCTCCCTGGACTGTGAAGGATCAGGAGAAGAGGAAAACACCTCAAAAGGACTGCAGGAAACTATTAGCTTTTGTTTGATTTGACACTTACAGGGTTCAGTGGAACTGGACTGTGTTTCATGGAACAGAGAGGTTCAGAAGGAGAATGTGAGACAATTACAATAATTATCTGTTCATTCTGTGTTTATAAAGCTACAGTCATGTGCCTTTTTAATCATTAGATGCAAGTGAATGCTGCTAAAGGGGCCTGCCATGTATAATTAGATTGTCCTGGACTGAAAAGGATCACGCTCTGTCAGACTGAAGTCCAGTAATCCTTTATGTGCAGGACCTCATTTTGTAGCCCATTTCTATAGGAAACAGTTTAATCTGTCACAAAAAGATGCATGAAGCAGACCATTCATCTCTTGCATATTTTTTTTCTTTATTTAAAGTGAGAAGAAGCAGAGAAAGAGACAGAAAATCAGAGGATTGGATACATAATGGGCAGCTGCAGGCACATAAACATGCCAGTTTTCAGTCTGGCAACCTACACCACAGTGCTGATTTTACTAATTTAAAGAACATATTTACGCCTTTAATTCCTTAATACAATTGCTCCTTTAATTTATTTTTTTGGCCTAGCTGCTGCAATTTATTTGATTGGTCATCATCCGTCCATGGTCTGAAAATGGTTAAATTTTTATAACGTAACACTAGAAATTACTGAATGAAGGTTTACTTTAAGTGGCAGATTTTACTCACTACTCTATTGACTAAACACAAAATCTATTCATGTAGGTGTGGACACATTAGTCAAATGAAAATACAGACTAGAATGTATAATAATGAATCAAAAGATTCATTAAAAAGATTACAGAAATGAACCTACTCAAAAAGTAGTGCTGCTCATACAATCTACTTAAGAACAGTAGTTATAGTTACTTCCCACGGCTGGCTTAACCTGAGAGCAAAGTATAACAGAATATATCAGTCCATCTGTTGCTGTGATGGTTACACAGCTTTGAGTTGAGAGTCATTAGCAAACTGGTTTGGGCTTCTGTCGACATTCTGGATCCTGTTACTCCATGGTACCTAGTGGACAGCAGAAAGAAAATGGAATCAGTGAATGAATGACAAAAACTTAATAAAATGTACAGTACATGCGTGTGAGTTCACCTACCACAATTATACAGCATATTTATTTTATGCAGATCCAGAACACTGGGTCCATCTCGCTGGCCAATGGGAATGTAAGGATCTGGTTTAGGGATTATAGTTGGTCCACCGTCTTCAGAGAAGGCATACCTGCATCAAAAATTACACAAAGTATGTGGTGTGGTGATGCCTAAGCAAAATATGAAAAGCCTGTAACTATGTGGCCCTATAGAGCAGCTCACCTCCCATAATGCATGACAGAGCTGTAGTCATATGGAGTATTGAGGTTGTTTGTCACCTGCTTCCTGAAGTTATGCATACGGTCTGTCAAGGGACAAACAATAAAGGACAAGTGTGAATTTACTAATTTACTTGCTCGGAAAAACCCATACGGTAAAACATGAAAAGCTAGAAAATAAGTTTTCCAAAATGAAAGCAATTAAATAATAATAATTTATCATTCATCTTAACCTCGCATGATGTTTTTCCATACGATTGTGACATAGTGATCTCGGTCTGAGCGAGACTGCTCATGCACAAAGCCGAGAGCATGCATGAACTCATGGGAAGCCACTCCTGACCACATGCATCCAGGAGCCTGCAGCGACAGGGTCTGGCTTCCTCCAGTCTGCCCCAGAAACGACCAGCAGCTTAGGATGCAACAGAAGCAACAAATGTCCATTAAAAACATGACAATACAATGCCAATTCACCACATACGAATCATATATAAAAACTGTCAAAGGTTTCTACATGCAATACATGTAAAGGCCATATGCACTAGTCATACTCACCCGTATCTAGGCTGAATATCGAGGAAGTTGGCTTCATGAGTGCGCGGAACAAATTTAACGCATGTTCCCGAGGAGATGTCTTGCATCCCAGTTTCTATTGTGATTCTGTCCATATCATCTATCATTAAAAACAAGCAAACAGCAAATCAGACTTGAACCTTTGACTGTGAATCCTGTGGTAGATCAAGTCATGTATTGTAGTAAGCTCTAAATTGATTTTATCAAACAGAACGATATGAGCTCCGAAGTTCTACGTAAAACACCTGGATGCATACCATATAGTGGAGACATGATGAAGGGTACATAAACAAATCCATCAACTGATTTCGGCCATAGACAGGCATTGCCAGGACAGGTAATGGCACTCCGTATGTATGAGCTGGCAATATCCCCCTCTTTGAATGTCATTCCTCTGGGGGTTCGCAGCCCTGGTGAGAAAAATATTTTAACTAGTTCAAGATATACCCAGTAACTTGAATCAGTGTCATTCTCTAGAGTATACAGCTTACTTACTTCTGTTTGCCTCCAGGATTTTGTCCATCGCATTCATATTGTCATGATCTAAATATTCTTCTGAATACAAAGAAAAAGAGGAGAGAGCACAGTTAGGTTAAACATATCAGTTCATACTGCACTCCTGTTTTAGGAAAGAAGTAATCCTCTTTATTGCAACATAAACCTATTTTCCAATTAACAGAATTATAATAAAAATGTAGAGTATTATAACATTAACTTGCATGATAAAATACATTTATGCTGTGCCATGAAAAAGTAACATATCCATATTCTTGCAAGAACCCACCTGAGTATTTTCTTTTCAACCTCACTTTCCCCTCATGTACTCCAGTTGAATTCTGTAAATCAAAGGTGCATGTTAACATATTTTTTAGACTAAAGACTAAAATGGGCATAACCTATAAGAGATATTGTCTCAGTACTGACCTTAACAGGTAGGGCGTACGTATGGGTCAGCATGCCAAACAAGACACCCAGAAGGATCATGGTAGAATGCATTGCTTTGGTTCAGATTGGCACACGAGTTCCTGCCTGTAGTTCCTCTTAACACAACAGCTAAATGAACTCCCCATCTCCACCGAAACTATATACCCACTTCTCCTCCTGCGCTCCGTACTGATTGGGCACATTCTGCGGTGAATCATGATTAAGACCCCTCATCATCCAACTGTATGTAATTAACAAAAGTCCACTGCTGATCCATAACAGGTGGTCCCAGTGCTGACCTCCAGTTGTGCCCTGTACTTTACCGCATGTAAGATTCAGCACTTTCAGAGATGAGACACGTAAAGGTGTTTTTGCGCTTGGATGTGCTACAGCTCAGCAGGGAATAACTGTCCACCCAGTCCAACAGACCATCAATTTGTGTCTGACTGAACTGGCAACCTGTGATTTTGTGATAAACTATCAGTTTATAACTACGTCGACAGCAATCATTTTGTCATATAGGTAAATATATATAAAACAAAAACCTTATCCTTCTCCAAATATTATTTCTATTTATTTCAAGGGGCCAATTTGAAGGGTGATGACTGGGGCTAAGAATCTCCTGCATTAGCAGTTTATGCAATGCCTTCTCCTTGGTTTCCACGGGAACATTAGCATTGTACGATTTCTTCTGCATCTGAGTTATGAGTGTGGGGTTTCAAGTGTGGATACTTTAGATTCTTGTTATGCTGTTTGCAGGCACCTCATTAATCCAGGTATGTTTTACTCAGTCTTTCTCTGGGTAAATCTGACTATTTCTCTAGCTCTATCTCCCTTGTTTAATGTGATAACATCACCTGCTGTTTTATTTCCTACTTCAAATACTATGTGTCACTCAAATATTATAGTTTGCGTGTTTGAAGAGTGTTACATTCTCACAAGTCCTTTATTACTGATTTATTTATTAAATGACACATGTTGTATGGAAGGATAAGGACATTTGGATGACTAATGCAAACCAAACTACCTTGTATTTCAATGGTCCCCAGCTCCCTTTTTCTCTGACCTTTTTTCTATTAACTACAACACAATTTTGTGCACCCACTCCCTTTCTCAACCTCCTCAAGTTTGGGGACATGTTGCATTTAAATACTCAGATGATTGCATTTACACAGAGAAAGTGCTACTTGAAAGCTTGAATGAATCTTTATTGAAAATGTTTACATGATTTGACACCAGTTTACTGTATTATTATGTTCAGTAGCTCCTGATTCAATTCAACTCAGCTCGGTCAGTAATCATCCTTGTCACCTGAAGAGAGAAACAGAATGGAGGAGAGCATGTTAGAAAGAATGACATCTCTAGTATTAAGCCCTTTAAGAGGATATTTCACATTGCGATAAATCAAATATAACTACTACTTACTTACTAGTTACTAGTTCTCAAAGCATTATGTTAAACTAGGATGTTTGATACCAACCACACTTATAAAGCCTGTTGATTTTCAGCTTGTCAATATGGCTGGGAGCGGACGCCTGGCCCAGCTGAATGTCCCTGCTGTTCTTGGCAACAATGGTTGGTGCCCCATCCTCAGAGTAGGCATACCTTAAGATAGACATCAAATCGTCTTTGTGCTAAACACTGATTCAGCTACAGGTTTGCAAAAAAACAGCTAGACTAGGTACTTTCATGGTAAGTTAATAAGAAACAAATTGTTAAGATAATATGTATTTAATGTACATTAAGATAGCCATTCAAGCCAGATGATAGCCATTTTACAAGCTTGTAATTCAGTGATCTAAATCAAATTCATCCTACTTACGTTCCAAAGTGCATGATGGAGCCATAGTCATAGGGCAGATCCAGATTGTCAGTCTTGAATTTCTCAAAGTTCCTCAAACGATCTGTTGGAAATTGGAAAATATGTTTCATATTCATGATCAGACCAAGCAGATTGGATTTGTTTGTTTTTAAACCATGTAAAAGCACTTTGTAACTTCTTTTGTATTAGTGCTATAGAAATAAACTTTATTATCATTATACATATTCTTTAATTCACCATTTTGGGGGATTTCTTTCCCCAATGCCTTTCCCCTTCCCGCCCCTTTCAAATTACCCCTCCAAATGTTTGACCACATGATGGTGACATAGTTGTCCCGGTCGGCCCGGGACTGCTCGTGTACAAAGCCCAGGGCGTGCATGAGCTCATGGGAAGTTACTCCAGCCCGGACACAGTCAGGGGACTGGAGAGATACGGTCTGTCTTCCACCACGCGCACCAAGGTAGGACCAACACCTGGATTAACAAATACCATAATATACCATTACAACAATTTGTAGAAGCGAGGCAACTGCACTGCCAGAGAAGCAAAGCAGAGATTATGTAAGAACTGATTGGAAAACTGTTTTATAAGTTAAGGATCATTTTTTCCATTCTATCCAGGAGGCAACATAAGGAAATTCCACGTTCCTTCATCCCAGCAAATCATTTTGTCAAAGGAGGAGTCACAAATTTGAAGTGGAGAATATCACATTTTGGAATCAAACTTTTCAAACAACAGCTCTCACCCTGACTTTGGCTGGATGTCGATGTAGTCTCGCTGGTGAGTCCGGGGAACAAACCGCACACAGGTACCTTTCTCTATGCTCTCCATCCCTTTCTTTATCACTTTCTTCTCCGAATCAACTATTCAATGGTTTAGATAGAAATGGACAGGGCACAGACCAGTTATACATCACTGAATATGCTGAATATCAAGACTGTAATGTATTGTATTTATTTTCACCTTGAACACAAAAAAAAAACTTACTGTACTCAGATGAGAGCCTGTATGCAACATAGACATGTCCATCCACTGACTTAGCCCACAAGCAGCTCCGTGCAAAGCAGATTTTTGTGCGCCTCCCGGATGAAACAGCTATGTCTCCCTCCCTGAGACTGGTGCTACCATCTATGATGCGGGCAGCTGAGGCAGAAAGCAGGGAAAATTAAATAATTCTAGACAGAGTAATAGGACCTTATTTTTACACTGCATGTAGTCTATACTACACTATATTTAGATAAAGTGAAATGCAAGCAACTTACCTTGGAACTCATTAGCTTTGATGATTTCCTCCATTGCTGTCCCATCACTTTGCTCAGCATGATCTTAGAAATAAGAGGTGCAGTCAGTGTATCTGTTGTTTCTGCTACACAATCCATATTTTACCAAATGGAAATTGGTAACACAGTTCCACCAACATTTGGTGCAATTACCTTTATAGCTCCTGGGGGTCATTTTGGTGTTGATCATAAATTTCTGCAAAAAAAAAAGACAGAGAAAAGTTTTGTAAATCTGTTGAAGTCATAAAAATACCAGTCCCATTCCCATGCATATTTACCTGAGCATGTATGGCCCAGAGACAAGTGGAAACAACCATGTACAACAGGATAATCCGCTCCATCGTTGTGAGTCAGGTATGTCTTCAGTGCTGCCATTACCTGTAGTAACACTTAGCTTTATAGGCGTTCCCTATCACTCGCCTGAGAAAATACCCATGATTATCTCAGCTAAATTACATGGTTACTTTTGTTTGTTGATGAGCGAGTTTAATCCCCTAATTAGTTCAGTTCTTTCATAAACAACAACTCCAACTGTAGGATAATGTGATGTCTCCCTGTTTGTAATAACAGCTCCAGTTCAATGACCTGCTCTAAAATAAATGGTTTAATGTTTAGCATAGGTTTATGGCAATTTTAGGCTTTAGAAGACTCATACCAAATGCCAGGAGTGCTGTTTTTCTTTCTGGTAAGACTTGGCTTACTATCTGTTGATTTGCAATTGTACGGTGCTAACAGCAGCAAAACACATGACTAAAATATATATTCATCCAAATATTCATTAAATTGTGATGTGAAAAATACTACCGCCCGAACAGGGACTTGAACCCTGGACCCTCAGATTAAAAGTCTGATGCTCTACCGACTGAGCTATCCGGGCTCTGCATACTTCAAGCGGAAGTCGCCGAAATAAAGAAAACACGATCTCACGTCCTACCTAGGGTTTCGGTGGTTCTCAATCCCGGTCCTCGAGACCCACAGGGCTGCTGGTTTTCTATCCTGCCAGCTAGTTAATTGCAGTTATTGCATTCACTTGGCGTCCCAGGTGTAAACGTTATTAGATGTTAGGTGTAACGTTACATGGCTGGAATGAAAACGAGCAGGGTTCTGGCTGCTGAGGAGTGGGATTGAGAACCACTGGTCTAGTTGGTAGGTAACGTTAGGTGTATTCACAAAATCCACCAAACTAAAATAAAACAGAGTATATCATGAATGCGTTTCCTGCCCACATGCTTCCTCTACAACACAGCAATTTTGAGGTAAGCTAACGTTATGTCCACATTTCAAGCTAGCTTTTAAATTAGTAAACTAACGTTAACCTGGCTTCTTTTACGTTACTTTTCTTTTTTACTTTATGTTTTACTGGTACCGTTTGTGAGCTAGCTAACGTTGCAAATTGCACTAACGTTAAACTGCAGGAGCAAATCAAACGGTTACAGCATGCCATCGATGAAAAAACTGCCAAACTGGAGGAGGTCAAGCAGGAAAGACAGCGTGCCGAGGAGGACACCATTCAGTGGTAGGCTGCTGTTACCCATCTTGTACGCTGTTTTGGCCTCACTTTTTGGGCAAACGTTACATTCATGGCAGTTACAAAAATGTGCACATGCGTAGTGGGGTATTGTACCAAATCACTGTGTTTACTTTTTAATACTTTTCTAATGAGGCCTGTTCTCACCCGCAGCACCAAAGAAAGAGAACGGAGAGTGGTTTTGATGATGGAGTCGAGTGAAGTTTCTGATGTGCTGCAGCAACTGGGTCACCTGCTGCAAGAGGAAAATCACCTTTCTGAACAGCTGAATGCCCAAGTTTATGCGGTTAGGTATGGTATGATAATATGCTGTGTGTGTGTGTGTGTGTGTGTGTGTGTGTGTGTGTGTGTTAAGTAGAGAGAGAGAGGGGGAGGAGAAATGCACGAAACCGCACCATCAGCCCGTGAAGATGACATACAACCACGCAATTCAACGACGAATTTGCATTATCTTTCAGAAATCAAAGTATCGATTTACAGGAAATGGAAGAGTGTGTCGCGCAGAAAGCGAGAAGCCTCACCACTCAAATCTCGGAGGTGAAACAGTCTCTAGCAGATGCCAAAGGTCGCTGCCTGGCTGGTAAGGGGTGTGTGTGGGGGGAAATCCACTTGGCAAAGTTGTAGGATTTGAAATAACACGTGTTATACGTCTTTCTTTCCCTTCAGCACAAGCTTTGATCCATGCACCAACCAGCAAACCAAAGAGAAATCAAAGCAAACACAAGTGAATCATTTGGGGTTTTTTCTTTTGCATGTTGTGTCTATTTTAAAATGTCAAATGTGCATGTGTTTTATTACACCCAATAAAAGTTATGATTTGATTCTTTGAGCTTGTACACTGAGTGCTTTTTGGTAGCGTAGTAGGCCTCTACACCTCAATTCAGTGGATCCACCTTTTTAGGCTGACAAAACTCTCCACAACGCATAATCTACATTTTAGTCAGAAAAAGAGTCACACAACATGATGATGGGTTGCGGGAAATACGAGCATAATTAAATGTTTTTCTGTAAAGATGACTTATTTATATGGTTGGTTGTTATGTTGACTGGAGGTGTAGTTTACCCACCTTTCTGTTTAACACTACATTGTTGACAATGAATGACTATCCTGCTGTACTAACGTCTGAGCGTTTTTGTCGATGCTTACGGGCTTCCGTAGACACGTCAGGAAGTATCTACATAACAAACTATTTCGTGACACAGCCTTTTATGGTAAGTTGTTTAGTATTTTTAGCCTCGTAAACTGTCTAGTAACATACCCAACTAGGTATTAGAAGATGTACACAGCAGTAATGGTGTGATACTAGTAGTAGCTAATACGGATAGTAGGAGTAGTGACTGTTACACGTGTCGTTCATAGTATGCTACATTATGGTCCCGTAACACCACCGGTCAAGATATGGTTAAGAGTATCGGTTTGTACTGTGTTTGCCAGCTCACATCAGTAATGTTACCATGACGTAATAGGTCGCTTGACTCGTTAACAACCAACTGTAATGATTTTGGCGACCTCCAGACAAAATTGCAGTACGTTTCTGTTTTTTGCGTCTCAGGAGTGACCATGACGACTCGCACAGCCTCCCGCTCCGTCTTCGACTTCTGTCCCCATGACGACGCCGTGCTCGGACTGAGAGAAGTGACCACTGTCCAGGAGCAGCCTGTCCTCACGGAGCCAACTTCAGACAGTACGTATTGTAGCGTAATGTCTGTAAGCGAGATTATACCTCTAATTTTGGATAGGTTTGAAACCTAACCTCTGCATGCCATCCACACAGGAGGGGAGGATGGCAGAGAGAGGGAGAGCAGCCTGGCTAGAGAGGTGCCAGACAAGATGGTCTGCTCGGCCTGCAGGTGTTCCTTTAATAACCGTGAGGAACAGGTAATTAATCAATTTGGGCTTCAAGAATTTATCTAGTCCACCAGTTTAGTCCATATATGTATGCAGGAGATTGTTGTTTGACTTGTATGGAAGTGACTGAAATGTATGTTGCCCCAATCTCTCAGATGGAGCACTATAAGCTTGACTGGCATCGGTTCAACTTGAGACAAAAGATTGCAGGACTACCGCCGGTCACAGTGGAGGAGTTTGAGAGGAAGACTGGAACAGGTGAGGAAAACCAGCGAGTCCTAGACATCTAACATGGAAGTCAAAGAGAGGGCCGGCCTAAAATTCCTGACAGTTTAAAAGATTCTAACAATTGACTGAATCTCATTTGTCTCTTCACAGGAGACATGTCAAGTATCTCGGGTTCAGAGTCGGACTCGGGGGACGAGGACTCAGATAGTGACTGGGGAGGAAAAAGCAGTGATGTCATCCGCACAGATAATGACAGCTCAGCTGAAGGCGATTCAGTCCCTAGCCGGCTCTCCAGCAAGGTGGTTTTCCAGGACTCAGAGGGACAGTATCTAGCCGTCTACCGCTGCGTTCTCCAGAGCAAGGTGAATATTGACAGGAGAAATTCCCAAATGAACTATGGAGGAATGTGTAATCTGTACGTTAACAGTATTATTCAGGCTAATTTTGTGTTCTGCTCTTCCCGATATTGAAGTCAGATGCTGAGGGAGATGTAGTAGCTTCCCTAAAGACCATAAGTAAGAAGACTGTGTGGGTCATTCTCATGACGGGAGGGGGGCATTTCGCTGGCGCTGTATTCCAAGGGTAAGTGGTTGCCTTTTTTTTTTTATTTAAAGATTCAGTTTCTCTGATTGCTGGAATTATAAGTGTAATATGACAGCCTGCCCAGTGGTTTGCAAGCTCTTGCCCAACTTGGTGTATTTATTTGCATTACAGAAAAGAAGTTCTCCAGCACAAGACTTTCCACCGATACACGGTGCGAGCGAAGCGAGGCACTGCACAAGGACTCAGAGATGCTCAGAACCGCAGCCATGCACCCAAGTCAGCTGGAGCGGCTCTGAGGAGACACAATGAGGCGGCGCTAGTCAAGGCAAGGCTAAACTTCACTTGAGACTTCAAACACAACAGTGTTGTCACCTTATCTACACTGTGATGGCTGTACATTATAAAGAAGAGAAGAACAAATTTAGCTACTCTTGAAATGGAAAGGCTTTAAATATAGCCCCGATGAAGTCTTTCTGCTGAAACGTTTCTTCCGTCGGCTTCCAAGAGTGGCTGAATTTGTTCTTCCTTTCTACCTTTTTCTAGTTCATGCGCCTTACTTATAAGGTGAAGTAGTCACAGTTTTATTTTTCTTGTGTAATGCATTCATAAATAAAGTATTTATGTTTGTTTTGTTTTTTTTGCAGGAGATCCAGGATCTTCTGGAGAGCTGGGCTGAACACTTGAAGGAGGCCTCTGCAATATTCCTACGTGCCCCTAGCTACAATAAAACCATCTTTTTCGGTGGACGTTTATCACCGCTGGACAAAAAGGATCCCAGGATCCGTACACTTCCCTTTGCCACACGGAGGGCAACCTTTCGAGAGGTACAGAGAGTTCACGAGGTACTCTCCACGGTTCATGTTTACGGTAAGAGTCAAGTCATATACCTGGAATAACATGTTGTCTGCTTGTTGTGGTATAGCCAAGCTATAATCAATGTTTGGGTGAACATATCTTGATACAGGGAACGACACAGACATCTCCACAATCTTCAGTCCCTCTAAGAAGGAATGGAAAAGAAAACTCAAACCTACAGCACAAACAAACTCCGATCAAGAGAAAGGTGAGTTTTGAATGATGTTTAAAAGGTTAAGATTAACAATGCGGGCTTGACTTGCACTCTGTTCAAACCTGAGGTGGCTAAAAATTAATTATGTTAAGTTATCCTCTATAAACGGGCTTACTAAAATTAGGTGCAAAATCATTTATCATGACTATATGGCTTGCTGTTTCAACAGGCCCAAGCCTTTTAATTTATTACTGTGACATTTGGTATTACAGTATGCTTCCTTTATTTTTGCCGCCAGCAGAAGCAGATGAACATGATAGTTCAGATAAGGAGGAGGATGGAGAGATCCAGCTGGAGACAGTGGAGCTGACATTAGGAACCCTGGACCTCCGGGAGTTTGAAATCCATTCCTCCAGACAGAGGAAGAGGAGGAGGAGAAAGAAGGAGGGAAACAAAATGCAGAATGACGGTAGGTCCAATGTGTATAGGTGCTTATAGCTCATTAAAATCCTTTGGTGTGTCTCAGCACTGTGCATATGTTCTAACATGAAAAGAATGCTTATTTATCGCAGAATAGCTGTGCAAGTTTTACAGAATGTCTTATCCCTCCATCCCAGAATTGAATACCATGGAAGCAGATGAGCAAGAGGAGGTGCCAGAGGCTACGCCAGCAGAAGATGCCCCTCAAGAGAAACAAACAAAGAACAAGGGAAAGAGGAAGGCACAGAGTAAGAAGAAACAACTGGAAGGTGAGGCAGTGCTCTTTGTCGCTTTATCGCTCCTGCTGTTGCGGCTGTTTCTTGAGATCTCGTAACATGCCCTTGTCTAATCTGAGTGCTCAAGAGAGAAGGATGTAAACTTATTTTGCTTTCTGTGACCACCATAGAAGATGATGAGTCATGGGAGTACGGCCTGAGGGATGCTCTCTATACAGCCTGTAAGATCGGGGATGTGGACTCGCTGTGCACACTCCTCCAGCTACCGGGGGAAACGGCAGAGAGTCCAGAGGAGCTGGGGAGCAACACGTTTTATCAGCAGCAACCACCTGACGCCCTCGGCCCTCTGACTCTGCTCAACAAGCCCATCGACTCCTCGGGGTTCACTCTGCTGCATGTTGCCTCAGCAGCGGGGCAGAAGGCGGTGGTCAAGCTGCTGATGGACGCAGGGGCAGACCCGGCCTGCAGGTATGATGAAACGGTACAGGCAAGTGCAGTAAGAGTGAATAACTGATAAGTTGAAGTAAGTGTAGTGAGTGTTGTAAAACCTATGCCTAGACTTAATATGAATATAATTATTATTTTTGCTATATTTCTTTATAGGGATATTAAAGGCCAGACTCCGTATATTGTCGCTCCCGAGAAAGACACTAGGAATGTCTTTCGTAAATACATGGGTGAGAATCCTGACAAATATGACTACAGTAAAGCACAGGTAGGCAGCTTCCCACAGTTTGTGACACATCACATAAAATATAAAGCACAGCACTCAATGTTGACATTGAGACATCATTTTTGTGCCACTCAAGGTTCCTGGGCCGCTAACCGCAGAGATTGAATCCAAAAAGATGGAGAAGAAGAAGGCCCAAAAGGCAGTGAGGAAACAGCGAGAGAAAGAGCAGAAGGAGGAGAAGAAGAAACAAGAGTTGGAGGTGGAGGAAAAGAAGAGGTTTGCCAATCTCACAGATCGGGAGAAGGTGCGTTAATGTGTCTATTTGATCACATATTTGGTGACTTTAAAATATTTTGAAAATGTTGACTGTATTTGCGTTTTGATTACAGAGAGCCTTGGCAGCAGAGAGGAGGTTAGCAGAGCAGGTGGCTGCTACAGGAGTCGGCGTCTCTAACATACAGTAAGACTCTATGCACCATCCTCTCCTAGAGCCCGGTAACCCTAACCCTGTAATTCAGTTAGTCTTGAGCTGCATTATAAATGGCTTGTTATTCAAAAATATTAACTAAAATATATGTGCTGAAATTTGGTTTGTTTGCCACCAGGAGGTGCTGGCTGTGTGGGGAGTCTCTGCTAGGGAAGATCCCGTTTCAGTACCTGGATTATTCATTCTGCAGCCCTCGCTGTGTCCAAGCACATCGAAAAGCCAATGCTGTCACTGCCAAGACCTAACACTCATGTAGATAAGATGTTAGAACAAAGTTACCTCACTGAAACTAAAAGCGACTTTGAGAAGCTTTGAGTGTAATACTAGGGTTGAGACTCACCAGGGTGCTGCTTTCACTTTCCAGTGTTAACGATATTTCGACTAATCAACTAATCAAAGAGAATTTCATTATGACAGTCAGTGTCAAAGTCAGACTTTCTAATCTGAACAGTGCTTTATGTGATGCATATACCAAGAAATGAATAGGTGGTATTATAAAGCAAATGCATAATTTATTCACAGTATATGCAGTTATAAAAATTGAAATACAAAGCAACTATAATAAAGATTAAATTAATAAAATTACCATATTGATGTCATTTTTTCCGCAGGCCCCACTGAATGTCAAGCCTGTTTACAAGATGATTGGAATGCTGTTTGACTACTTGTGAAACACTGATTGTCACAAAACATGAGTGATTGAGAATACTGATGCAACAAAAATAATGCTGGACAGAGCATCATTACTCTGAGCAACTGCTTCATATTTCAGCCGGATTGTTCAGAGCACTATCTGACTATTTTGTTTCAGTCAAAGCTTCATGTGTTTTCCTGTATAGATGCTATGAACGCCTATCGGGATGTAACTGAATATATAACTGTATATAACTGAATGCTGAGTTGCGTCATGCCCTGAACAGACCCATTTTATTTAACACTGATTGAGAGCACTCTGTCAAGACCTTCCGGGAGTGTCGTTGAGCTGAGGCCGGTCCATGAACAGAAGCCGCAAGTGTGCCGGGGCCGCCTCCAGCTCCAGCACCGTGATGTTGTTGGGCCGGGTGGTGCTGAGCAGGGGGCCAGGCACGTACAGAGTCTGCTGAGGGCCCCTAGCTGGCCAGTAGCGTCCCAGATTCACACCGTTGATCCACACCTGACCCTGAGAAGAAAACAATGAGACCACATAAGCATTAGGGATGGCATTTTTCAGGTTTTTGGGCATGCAGCTCCCATGATTCGTGAAGTAAGCCTACACTGGAGTGCACAGTGTGTTGACTGTCAATTGTGCCGAAATAACAGCGTTCACCTTTGTCCATTGATAGAGCTTGAGAAAGGTGTCCCACGCCAGACCATTGGGCTGTAAGGTCCCCATGTAGAAGACTGGCCCGACTGAAGGCTCGTTCTGAAGGGCAGGGAAGGAGTGTTGACTGTCTGAATGAGGCCATCCACCAGCTATGGCTCCATCAATGTCCAGAGGGTAGATCTTCCAGTCTGTCAGGACATCTTTACCAAGGATCAGGTTGCTCAAGAGGCCCTGCAGTACACATACCATTAACCAGCTGGCACTTGCAATATGTGTATGATAGTTATATTAAATATGAGAGTGAGTCTTCATTCTTTATAATCATGTCTAAAGTTTTGAGGGGTTGTATATTTGCTACCACCTCTAACAGTAGCTGTCAACAGTACATATTCCATCTAAACTATTGCTGTATGAAAGAAGTGATGTTTATGCACATGCAGTATGTGTGTGCATGAAAACAATATCATTGCCTTGATTGGACTTTGTTCCTTGCCTTGTAGTCGTTGATCTTGCTGCCAAAGTTAACCCTGCCCATGTTCTCCACTAGGATGTCCATGGTGTCTCCCTGCTGCCCAGTGACATTTGTCACTAGTGCAGTGTCTCTCTCCAGCAGGCCCTGGAACACCTGCTCACACACACACACACACCTACTCAAGAGTCTGAACATTCAACTACAATATCACCCTTGTATTGGATGAATATTTGAAAAATCACAACACAATTATATGAACACGCATGTTTGGTCTTATCCTCTCATGTTTAACTTCATATTTGTGTTTTCCCCAAACCTGGCCACCTGATTGGCTAGACAACAAAAGTTCTTTGTGAGCACCTACCCCATTGACGGACACATATGCACGGTCATGAACCCCATTCAATGGAGAGATAAGTGGCGTGGGCTCTGAGAGGTCCCTGGGCAGCGTTGTCCGATACAGCATGTATCCATAGTACTGAACACAATAGACATGACAGGTTGCAGACACAACAGTCTAGAAGTTCTCCATGTTTCAAGAGGTTTACTGTCACTACAACACTAGCTCTCCTACAGTGTCAGTGCCTTCAGACGGGTGCCATACCTGTTTCACCTCCTCAAATGTCAGGGGGTGCTGGGATTTGACGGGCCCTTGGGGTGAGAGGGTGTCCAGTAGACTGCTGATGTTGCCGACCTATAAAGGCATATGAATAACATATTATTTAGATATTAGTCAGGCTCTGCCACAGCTGCCATCTTTGATGATTCACGGTCAGACAGTGTGTGGTCTTGAAACTTTTGAAACCCTGTCATCGGCAAGAAGAACAAATGATAATACCTTTCTCAGGGTCACAAAGCCGTACGCAAACTTGGGAGTTGCTGGTGGCATGGGACCAGATGGAATTTCTCTAAACTGTAAAAAAACAGTGATAAATAAATTAATGATATCGTTATACCTTGAAAACAAGATATACATGTGTGATCAGGATAAAACAGCCTTGGTGCGTGCGTGGCTACTTGCAATCAGTGGTACCTGCTGAATGACATCTCTGATGGCCAGCAGCTTCTCAGTGGGGTCTCCTGCCTCAGACAGCGGGGCGTTGTAATCATAACTAGTCACTACTGAGCGGAACCTGCTGTCATGATCAGCACCTTTAGGAGAGTGGCAGAATGATACAGGAAGCCACATTAGCACCATTAAGACCACAAATAACGTTTTTATCCGCATATCAATCACTTGAACAGACCGAGACGATCAATATCAAGATATTGATAATGAAACAAATCACTTGACTTTACCATTCCAGTAGCCAAAGTTGGTACCTCCTTCAAACATGTACCTGAGGAGAGAGAGGGGGAGACTGGGTAAGGTGATTCGAGGGGAAATGTACTCCGCATTGTCCATCAGTGCTTGTAATAAGACGCAGATCGGTGTCTTCCACCTCTCTGGAGCAATTTCAGCTAATATTGGTGACTAATGTGATGTTAACCAGGTTTGTACCCAGAGGAAGAAAGGTTTGAGGGATGAGGGTTTGGGGGACATACATGTTGACGCTGGCCCCCATGGACAGCATTTCTCCTAGCACTCTGCTGACCTTCTGAGTGTCAACCATGGCATGCTGATCTCCCCAGTGGTCCAGCCAGCCGGTGTAAAACTCTGAGTTCACCTGCAACAACAACCACAGCATGTAAAACACTTGTTTACAGTATGCTGTTAGTTGGATAATTTACTGCATGTTAATAATTAGTGAATCACATGTAACTAACCAGGGGGCCTCGAGGTTCAAACCTCCTTTGCCGTTTGAAGGCTTGACTTATATTGGTGTCTGGATGAAGAAATAAATGGCAGCGGTTATACATTGTTTGTAGCAACTTCTCTGTAAATAACCTCTAACATCTCTATCCCTCGCCTGCATACAATACCGACCTGTGCCAAAGTCTACAGTGGCATATAATCCTTCCAGAGACCCGCACGTCATTTCCTTGTCTGTGTTTCCATCAGTGGTGAACAGGACTGTGTCTTCGCCCAGGAAGAAGCGGAACAGAGTCCGCAGGTGACGGATGTAGTTGTAGTCGCAAGCGTAGTAGCTTCCATATTCATTCTCAACCTGCGATTAAGAAAGATGATGAGTTCAAGCCATATTGATGATTGATTGTTCTAGCAACTCATAGGCACCTGCTTAATGCTCTACCTGGACACTAATGATGTTGCCCCCATTGGTATAGAGCCAGGGCTTCACTTTCGGAAGGAGAACTGCCAGCCAGTTGTCGACTGCCTGCAAGTAATCTGGAGCAGAGGAAAATAAATCAGTGGCAAAATGAATAAAAGATTGACGAAGACAAGGGAGGGGCATTGTACCTGTGTCAGCCGAGCGAAGTATGATGTTTGGTTTCTGGAGGAGCCACGCTGGCAATCCACCCTGAGGAAGGACGACACATAATGTCACTTCAGGTAATATTAACAAGAGATAGATTTATCAGAAGTGGGGCATTTTATCAAGTGCACAGCAGCAGTGAGAGGATGCAGATAGAGAGGATGCAGCTAGAGATCATGCTTCAGATTTCTCAATCAGTTAGCTGGCTGACAGCCAAAGCAGGTTGTCATATGACAAGACAAAGTCTGCTGCTTAGTGGTGCTCGGCATCAAAATATCACTTGACTGATTTTTTGCCTCATTAAATGGTTTGTCTCATGTATGGCAGAGTACTAAAGCAGTGGCTCTCAATGTGGGGCCCGGGACCACCAGAGGTCCTTGAGGAGGTTCCAGGGGGGTCCCCCAGCAAATTAATGAATTGTTAAACTTCACCATTATTTAATTTACAAGACGTTGACACAATTAGAGAATGTAGAAGAATGACTATATTGATCATAGTTTCACTGTTATCTCTCTACTTCTCTACAGTCATGGAAATATGGACAAAATCATATCCAACAATAAATATATTCTCAGATTTGGGTCTGAGAGACAAAATCTCATCAAATGGGGTTCTGTGGCTCTAATTTGGACTAAATAAGAGGTTCTTGATATGAAAAAGGTTGAGAATCACTGTATAGGGAACATAGGGAACGGTGTAGGATTAGAACAGAAGGGTAAAATTTCTCACCATTTCCCACTCTGCACATATGTAAGGTCCTGGGCGCAGGATCACCAGGAGGCCGGTCTGATTGGCCACGTCCAAGAAATGCTCCAAATCTCGGTCCCCTGTGAAGTTGTGCACCCCCTGTACGGACTCATGGAAGTTCCATGGCACATATCTGCATGGACAAACAGTGAATATAGTTAAGTTATTACAGTATGGTAGAGAGACATGGCCCAGTGACAGTATCCCAAGTGTTCAGCTTACATTTGGACTGCATTAAGCCCTGCCATGTACATCTTCACGAGCCGATCCTTCCAGTAGTACCGTGGGATCCTGGAGTAGTGAATACTGCCTGAGATGTACTGGAAAGGCTTCCCATCTTTTAGGAAACAGTTGTTCTTGTAGTCTATGGAGAATGATCTCTCCCCACACACCTGCAAGAGAGGCACAGTATAAAGGGTCTGACTGACACAAAGTATTTAGCAACAGGTAGAAGTGAGGCTGTAATTGCCATTATGCCATATAAGTGTCACCAATTTGGACAGATATTATCACATACTATGACAATGCTGTAATACTATAATTGGCAGGGGTTCATACATGCCAGAAACACTGATCATTAACAAAATAAAAGTTTCAGAGACATCCATACATTCACAAAAATACTCCACTCTAACAATGGCCCGTGTACTGAAACAAGAGGGTGCCAAGGCAAAAGAAGTAGAAGTAGAAAAATCACAGGGTCTACACATTTATTAGCCAATAGGCGAATAACGTTAACTACAAAGAAGTTTTATCTTCTTTGTTTTATCTTATCTAATTTCTCTTTCTTACCAAGTTTCCATTTACAGCTAAATAGGCAAGGTTCACTGCAACGAAGAACAGGATTTTCACAGCCATGTCCAAACCTCCCTGTGAGGAAAGGCCTAACACTAGTTCATAACAACTTTGTACATTACGACTTCATCCTGTATTATTACAACTGTACGGTCCTCATCCCTGTGTCGCTCTGTTGACTAGGGAAGCAAGCAACTATCATGCGACCTCTCCTCTTCAAAAATGGCTGTCATGTGATTTTCTCACTGGTCTGATCTGCAGGGTCTTAAAACCCGTCATTTTACCACAAACCTATCCTGGCATTGGATTGAGCTGACCCTCTCATCTTAATTAGCAATGAACTCTGCCTGATTATCCCCATATTGTAAATCTAATCCTCTGTTGTCAGTTATTTCACTAATGACCAGTACATATAACAACCCTAGAAGACTGCAATTTATATATGGAAATGAAGGATAACAAGATAAACACATTTCCTGGAGAAAATGTTTGGGTTTTAGTCGAAAGCAGGTGGAAGTGTGCTTGCTTCATCTTGAAATGTAAACAAAATAATAATCATTTAAAAAAAAAAAATGAGAAAGAGTTAAACTTTTTAGAGTGTTTACAATTTCGCCACCAGATGTCACTGTTCACACAATATAATTTAAATATCTCAAAAAGTGTAAAGAGTATCAAAAAGTTGAATACACCAGCAAATCTCCTAAAGTACTCAAATATTTTATAGCTGGAACGGAGTCTCTAGCTGAAAGTATGTCAAAGTAGCTATAGTCCATAGTTTGGAGAGAGTAATATAAAAATATAGTGGGTATAGCATGAGTATAACCCTAACCGAATAAAAGTATATCACTGTAAGGGCAAAAACAAAAAACAGAAGGCCACCATATCATATACAGCTCTCACATAAAGCTGTCATATAAGCAGACGTTCGACAGACACTATGTTGGACTGAGAACAATTACTATTGTGCTTGGCATGGCAAGATAACAAAGCAGCCAGTTCAGGAATGGTTTGCTTTATTATATACTGTGTGTGTGCATCTTTTCATGTTGTTTGAATGATGATCACATGTGAGCCTTCAGCGTTGATTGTAAACATAGGTCAAAGGTTTATTCAAAGATTCATGACTGTTTTGAGAAGAATTCGGGTTTTTCGATTTCCCCTAGAAAATTGCTGAAACCCTAACAGAGAAAGAGACATGACATGTCATGAGATAGTAACTGATTTTATGTTGGTCTAATTACTGTATGATAAATGCATTTGTAGGTGCTCTCCTGATGTGAAATGAAAGATTGCGATAACGTCATATTCTTTAAAGGACACAAGATGGCGCTTGAATACCTCAATGGGAAACAAAACGGTGGTAGTCCAGTCTGAAATGAGAATTTATGGGCCTAATCGTCAAGACAGATCATAGGCCTATAGTCTTAATACAACAGGGCAATATAGAATTTCTTTTCCAATATGATTATATTTTATTTCAAAGTTGACAACAACAACTAAAATAAAATAAAAAATCAAGCTCAATTTACCACCTAATGCTGAGAACCCATGAGCTATTGCACCAACTAGTCAAACTCATCCAGAAAAGCAGTCACACATTTATCATGTGCTTTGCCTCTGTCTCTATTGAGATGGACCAGTACATTTTTAATCTAGTAAATCTAATATTTTAGGTTGTTTGATTATCGACTCAAATATTGTCATGAAGGTATATTTTTCTACACATTTACTTACATTTCTCCATGAAAACAGGAGGACTGTTCTTATTTTGTCACTTTACCTGAGTCATTTGCTTCCAAGTGCTGTGTTGAAACACTAAAAGAAGATCACAGAAGATTCCTTGACCATATCTCCTCCTGACCCGTATGTCATTATGGTCACAGAGAGCTTTAAGTGGAAGTGAAGGTGCTGATGTTGTGGTGTGTAATGGATCAACATGTGGCAACAGCAGTTTGTCTCTGTCTATCATGTAAATGCAAATCAGTTAAATCCTGGTAACGTAGGTTAATAATGCCTGCATTAGCCTACTCAGCCTGTCATCCTATTCATATGGTAACACACACACACATGCACACACACACTGACACAGACACACTTACTTTTACAGTACGCTTTTACCCTTTTTTCAGTCCCTCCCCCCAGTAGTAATGACTAGCTATACAGCTATACAGTAATCTCATTTCCTGCACTGCCTCGCTACTCATCAATCTCCATTTTAAGAGTGTGTGTGTGTGTGTGTGTGTGGTTGGGGTGTGAGTATGTGTGTGTGTGTGTGTGTGTGTGTGTGGTGGGTGTGCGTGGGGGTGCTTACAATCACTAATGGCAACTGATCCCAACTGCAGATAGGACAAATGCCCTGGCTCTCTGGCTCATTAGCCTACTGTCAGACACAGTTAATTGTCCTGGGAATGGCAGGTAAGACGACATGCACTGGTCTTGTAATTTTGTTATGAGCGTAATAGTGCCGATACCCTTTAATGACAGCGAGTCCGTCAATATCCCAGCTTCAAATCCCCTGAGCTTGTGGAAAATTGTTGCTCAAACCACAAAGAAACTCAGTAACTGGCTAATGCACTGAGGATAGCTCCACTTCTAGGGAGAGTGGAGGTCTCAGGAAGTGATTGAGACTAATACCAGAGAGACTACTTAACTCTCATTACTTCAGTGGCAGGCACTGTCAGTTGTTGACATTAGTTCATAACCCTCCATGTCTCTTGCTATACTGCATACGCTTTTGAGAGAGTTTTTTCAGACTTTAAGTACCGTACTCAGCCTTTTCATCACTGTACAAAGGTACTGACTAGACCTGCCTTCAGTAATTGGAGGGGGTCTGCCTCTTATGTGACGGGAGACAGAGAAAAAGAGTCACCTCAGGGAGGGGCGTCACCTGGGTGAAGTCATCTCCCCAGAGTCTGTAATTAGATTGAACCCCCCCCCCCCCAAAAAATAAGCCCTCTTTGTCATCTGCAGTGGAGGCAAGTGAATCCAGACCCTCCCTGGAAAGACAATTTGTTTCATTTTGGCACAGCTGATGTTAAAACCATGAAGCGTCTGTATGTTTTCATCACCAAGGTTGCTGATATGTTAATGGGATCGGATGATATATCACAATTCAATATATTGCAATACAAAAATGTGACAATACGTATCATGGGGCAGAAAAATCAATCGTGATATTAGCTACATTTTATTCTGCTGTTGTAATCACAAATAAGACGGCTTGCCCATCACAATTTCACAAGCTCTCCATTGAAATTACATTATTTGCACTTTCTAATGACATTTTAAAATTGTTATGTACATTCTAGTAAGCCAAAGCCATCGCTAGAAATATTTGTTGCTCAGAAATAAAGATAATTCTGCACAGCCGACTTTGTTTAATTTATTATATTGTATCATGGTTGTACTGAATTGTGAACCCCTCACGTATCGAATAGTATTGTGCAATAAGCATATCGTCCCATCCCTAGTTAATATAGTGGCCTACATTAGTCTATAGAGTAGACTGTACAAGACTATAGAGTAGTCTATAGAGTGGACTATAATAACTATAATAGACTGGGTAGTCTATAGAGAATGGAACAACAAAAAAACAGCCTAAAGCTTTGAGTGGTATAAGGCTTACTGATTCAGCAATGTTTATGTTTTCCAAATGTGAACATATAAGGAAATCCTCATAGGTCATTGGGGTACCTTCCCCAAAGGTGAAGCCTAAATGCTGAGCTGTCTGTGATTCACGCTGTTGAGTCACACGGTATGAGGCAGCGCTGCAGAATGCCCCACAGGTCTCCGTATCAGTGCTGAGCGTTGGGTCGGAAAACATGCTCAGGACACCATGGAGAATGTGCCCTTTCTTACTTCTCAGGCTCTGAATGGCTGGTGAGTCACAGCTGAGCTTACTGGTGGCTAAGGCTAATACTCTGACTGGACTCACTCAGTTCTCAGAAACAAAACAATGAACAATGACAACTCAATTCCCAATAATATGACAGGAGTCTAGTGGCATGTTTACAAGGGTCCTATGCATTTTATGATGATTTTTCACGTTACTTTAAATCATCACGTCACAGCGAAAAACGCTTGTTGAGTGACAGATAGCCAGGGAGTACTTTCTCACTCTGGGAGTGTAGAAATATGACGCTTTAAAAACAAACAGGAAGTTGAGAGGATCTGGGGGAGCATGGGAAGTGTGTGTGAGTCGGCCCTCATGCTTCAGCCCCGAGGAAGGTACGGTATGTGTGTGGAACGCAGGCATAATGTCTAAGGGGGAATGTTTGTGGTGAGATATATTGTGAAACCCTGCTGCTCGGAATCTGGTTCAGGATAACGACGCGGACCCAGGGAGGTCGGCCATGGTTGATGGAGAATCATTAGCCATACCAGTCACTGTGATGATGAACGGCTTTTTCCCATCCTTTTTCCACCCTTTTATAGGAAAGTGTTGGCCAGCTGCTGAAGTGGACATCTTATAATTGTCTGTCCATCAGCTTTCACAAGCATATTCATGGTTTCAGATTAAATGGTGACACTTTCTTGATTCTTGATCTTGAAGAATGCCGAAACATTATCAGATAAAGAGTATTTTCTATGGAGCTGGAGTGTGCGACACCTTTTCTCCTTTTTTCTTCTCCTGTTTACCGCCAGTGATCAGCACCTCTCTACAATAAGATTTTTTTGATGTGCGTTATCTCTACGATATAAAATTTGAATCACAAAATCCTTGCTTTTTATGCAGAATCTTTAGTTTGTTTTCAAATTTCTACGTACAATAACGGCAGTGGAAAGTTTTCCTTCATGAACTCCTCTACTGGAAAAACACGTAGAAAAGCAGTGACCCTTAATATACACAAAAATCAGCTGTAATTGAATCTACTGAATTGTTATCACTTACATAATATTTTTAGCTCATCATCTGTTGCTTGTACCCCTAAGACAAATAGAAAATCTTCCCATACTGCAGGCTAAAATGTTGACATAGGTGTGAGTAATGCTTTTAATGGAGACACGTTGGCTCTCTGGTGTTCCAGCATCAGCCGCATAATTCAATAATACGTGGCACCAGGATCTGTCATTGGCCATATTTACACATTATTGTGTTGCTGCCTGGAAGAGTGATCCAATATAGATTGAATCATCTCTATTTGATGTTATTGTTAGATGTTCCATTTCATCTGAATGTCCAGTTTTTCTCTCCTCCTTTTACCATCCATCTAACCTAAACCAAAACTGATTTGATCAATGTCATCCCCTCTCCCTCCCTCTCTGTTTCCTTTGTTCCCTGGGTGTGTCCACTTCAGTACTCCACTGCTCCCCTGACACCGCAGTCCCCATCCCGAGAAACGAAAAAGCAACACCCACATCAATTCAATCAGTGAAATTGGACAATATGAATCATTACATCATGTGCGTGGTTGGCTTGACTAATCAGCTGCTGCGTGGCATCTACTCTAAATAGCAAAATTCACTTAACATAATGCTTTGGTCTCAGCTAATGGGTGTGACCTCTTTGGTATGCTTTTATCAGTAGCTCAGTTATGGACATGACACATTTAAAATTCCAATATTACAATAAAGTGCCATCATCACATATTCAGAAGAAAATTTTCCAAAATCAGAGGCTTTCAAACATCATGTTAATCATTGTAATATCAATTTAATGTAATTATTTGCAAATCTGGACTCTCTTACACTTGAATTTACTCTATAAAGTAGTACTTCCATAGCAGAGCTGCGATTTGATATTGGGTATGTGGACTTTGCTATTGGATTGAATTTGGCAGTGTGACCGCTGCCTTTGAGCAGGAATGGGAACATACAAAGACTGTGCTCCCCAGGCGGTACTGAGGGTGGGTCAATGCTTGTGCTTGTTGTTCAGCTGGCAGTCAGGGTGCAGGCGATGCATGGGTGGGTGCTCTTTACATAATCAAACCATCTCCAGTTAAGTGATTATCATGGTCTGAATAAGAGTGAGAGCTCATGGCTGCAGAGAGACTAATCAAACAGTCACTCTCAGTCAATGGGACCTCCATCAAATGTACTCAAGCCAGACTTAACCATTATTTGACACGAGGCTGCACAAGGGTCCTCCACCCGACCTAAATGACCTTGCTTGAGGGCTTGTCTGCCAGTGGGAGGGTCAACACAGGCTCTCTGTCTCCATTAGCGCTCCAAACATACAATTTCTCACATGTCATGCTCCATTTTCATGCTCAATCACACTTTCATATAATGGAGCCAGTAGATTCATCTGAAATGATCTCATGACCCTTACTTGGTACTTTATTTAGGGCAGTCCATTAAAAAAAGAAGAATTGCTTTCATGCATTATGTATATCTACTGCATGTCTGTTGGTGTCAGTGCCACTGCATGAGACCATTTCTGCAGCCACACATCTTGCCACAAATGGAGCACTTACTGTAAGGGCTGGATGTGGAGCCAAAGACTGCAGCAGACTGTTGTCTGTGCTGCCTCCAGGCTCTGCATTTTACGGCCCTTATAACGCAACACTCAGCAGACCTTTTTCTACCATACAGTACACTCAGAATACAATCTTAGTTGTTGATTTACACAAATAGGGACATGTTTCTATTCCATTGGCCCTTATAACCCCATTCTCTTTATCTTAAGGCCCTCTCAAAAATCTTCCTGCCCCATGCAGTTTCCACTGACATGATGAGAATGAGAGCAGCTGGTTGACTGGGTTATTTTTGTAGGGTGAAGGACTGATAACAGTCCATTATGAAAACATAATGTATCAAGCACGTGCAGGGGGGGGAGATCTGGGTCCCTTTACCCTTAATTGAACAAAATGCCCCTACCAGTATAATTGTATTATTTTATTTTAAGCATTTTCCGAATAGTTGGTAAATTGTAGCAACACGTCAACACGTGACCTCCGTCAAGAACTGGAGGAGCAGGTCATCAAGTTTGCAGCCTGCGAGGCTGAGAATGTAGCCCTCCACAAAAAAGTGGAGGAGCTCCACAGCCCCTATAAGCTAGCCAAGATGATCAAGGCCTGCAGGGCTGAAAAGGAAGCCCTCCGCCAAGACATGGAGGAGCAGGCCATCAAGTTTGAGGCCTGCGAGGCCGAGAAGAGTGACCTCCACCAAGAACTGGAGGAGCAGGCCATCAAGTTTGAGGCCTGCGAGGCCAAGAAGAGTGACCTCCGCCAAGAACTGGAGGAGCAGGCCATCAAGTTTAAGGCCTGTGAGGCTGAGGAGACCCTTCGTCAGGAGAAGGAGGAGCAGGTTGTCCAGCTTGAGGTCAAGAATAAAGACCTTCGCCAAGAAATGGAGCTGATCCAGAGTAAGATGGCCTTCTCCACAAACAACCTGGCTGCTAAGCTTAAGGCAGAGCAGAAGGAGAAAGAGTTCCTCCTCCAAAAAATGGAGGAACTCAGACATTGCCACAAACAGACGGGCCTCGGTGGAGACCTGTGTATATAGATCTATTGTTCCAGTGAAATCATAATTGAAAGCAAGGCCTCCAGAGGTTATCAATAAATTCACTATGGGACACAATGATGAACAGGCATAGAAAGTATAATATTGTTGCTGAATGACACTGAAGAAACTGAATTAGACTTATTACCCAGGTTTGAGCTCTATACCTGCAAATTTTTTAGTGTTATGGGGCCACAAATTTCTTGTTTAGGGACAGCAAAATCCTGGGGCTGACCTGGCTCCATATACGGTTGGGGAGTCTAATAATGCAACAGATGTTAGAAGCTTATTGTATGTTTTGCATGTAAAACCTTATTCTGCAAAGTAACTAGTAACTCCAGCCGTCAGATAAATGTAGTGGAGGAAAAAGTACAATATTTCCCTCTGAAATGTAGTGGATGAAAAGTATAAAGTCTCACAAAATGGAAATACTCAAGTAAAGTGACAGCACCTCAGATTTGTACTTGAGGTACAGCACTTTAGTAAATGCACTTTCTGAAAGAGAAATATACTTTAATTTATTTCAATGTGAGTTCAGAATCATAAATAAAACATTAATCATAGAGTAAGAGTTGGTATCCAAGTTTTGATTTGATTAATCATCCCAGTTATTTTAACCTATTCACTGGTGTTTATGTGACATGTTAGGGTTAACCTGGAGAGGAGGGAGGGTTTGGTTTGTTCATCAAATGGAGGGCAGAGAAACTGCAACAGCACTAACAGCCCTAACAACACTAAGAAAAAATGAAAAAGTGACTTCTCAGAAAGTGTCCATGCCACTGAAAGACATACTCTTGCGTAAGGTGTGTGTGTGTGTGTGTGTGTGTGTGTGTGTGTGTGTGTGTGTATGTGTGTTTGTTTGCGTGTGACCTAATTCAGCCTAAATTAATATTCACTTGAACATAGTTGGGGGGCTATATCAGCATGCACTTATGCCCCCCAAACCCAGGTGGTTTCAGGTTGGTGCGGGCAGAAGAGATGCCCCTTTTTCATTTTGCCCCTGCCCCTTAGAGAGTCTGTGCACGCCACTGTACTGCATGCAAAAGAATCCGAATCAAATTGCCCCTGATGAAAGCACAATGAAATAAACATTTAGTATTGAGCATTATATCTGTGTGCAGCTGTCATCCAATTCTTGAGGTTTACTGTTCAAAGTTCTGTTCATGACTGTTCAAAGTTCATCAGCACCAGGAAGTTTTTGTGTTCATCTGCAGGGTGGACATTGGGGAAAGAACATATTCTGCACCAGGAGGCGGTTGGCAGACATGACGCTCAGCTGATCATCTCAGTCTGCGGTATGCCGGATGTCTCCTTTGGAGTCACATTGGTATGTAGGGTCAGAGATCTGTTTTTCCAACAGTAATTGAAAACTCCTAACACAAAAATAAACTGTGACATGTGCAGTCTCCCAAATTCCTCCCAGGAATTGATTTCAGTAGGAACAAAGTGAAACAAAACGCATGGGTGTGGAAAAAGTTGTAGATGAGGAGGAAACTGAAATTAATTCTCAAGGTGTGTCTGGAGAACAATAACAAGTTTGTAACAGTCATGGTTGGGGGTAATTTTGGTTTTGGTTCCACATCTGTCACTATTTTGGTCCCAGGTAGGTTGCACTGTTAAAACTCTTTATTATTTAATACTAGGTCTGGTACTATTATTGGTTCTATTATGGGCACAAAATTAGGCTGAATTCTCTTTATTTGCATTTTTATTTTCTTGGACAGTGGTAGCAAGTTTCCTGCTGCTTTCCTCTACTAGTGCTGAGTGTAGTGAACAGACTTCAAAAGCATTACTTACAGTACACCTACACAGTTGTTCTCCCCAGTGGATCTAGCATATGTTGAGTTGCAGCTTGTTTGAGGCATTGTGGCAAGAGTCAAGACCAGCAAGTCGTATGATCCTCCTCCCCTCCCCCGGTGCCTCTGGGGATCTTTACTTGATGACCAAATGGATGTTTTGTTCTGGCTCTTTGTCCCAGCCTCAGGTGGAGTAGAAGCAGGCTTTGGTTTCACACACAATCCGCTCTCCGCCTGGCAACTACAATTTCACATGTGGGGTAGAAGAAGGAGCTAATGAGTGACTCATTTAAAGAGCAATTCATTCTCTATTGTTTAGGCCTGGCAAATGCGTAATGGGTAATGCTTGGTCTGTGCTATGCTGAATACACTCAGTGAGCCTCCATGTGTACTCTCAGTCACAGAGTTGGGCTTCCATCGCTGACGTTGGGATTAAGGTCAGTTCACGTGGGACAGGATGAGGACTGTCCCTGCACAAAGCTGACTCTGATATCATTATTGTTGAAGTACCGGTGGTTAACGGATACGAATAAAAAAATAAAATGTCCCTAGCACTGTAACTGATAATACTTTTACATTTGAACTGTAGGACATAGAACTTGCATGTCCATGTAATTGGATCATTTTTTTTTTATTGGCAACATAAAATTCCAAAACAAAAACATGTATCACATATACTGTAAACACCCCTATTTTGCATTACAGCTGCATCCATATGTGATAAAACTATATGACGCCACATTTCAAGGTTTATTAGTCTATTTCAGCAAAGTCAGATAAAAGAAACAGAGGTCAGAGAAAATAAGATTTGCTGGGAATTAAGTAAAATTGCATTATAAATTTAGAGTGAGTCAAAGAGGAGAACCTGTATGATATGTGCATGGTATTAAACTAAAGCAGCTACATGCATTGATTGATCTGTGTGTCATTACAGAGAATCAGACCGGCTGGTGGACTGTCTGGATGGGAAATCAGCTGGTGCAGAGAAGCCAGGAACTTGTCTCTTCTCTGCACACAACAAGGGTTTACTGGAGCAGGCTGCCATGAGCAAAATGTCTCTGAGTGGTAGTCTAACATTGGCACTGGCACAAGGATTGCTCAAGTATTATTCCCTCTGAGTCCTAATAGGAGCTCAGAGTACTGGAACACAAACAACACAAAACAATGATTAGGCTGTTCTTATAAAAGCTGCTATTAACCTAATAATCAAGAATCACTAACTCGCTATTAACCTAGACAAGCTTGTCAAACCGCAACAACCTCAAGCTGTAAAATGTGAATATTTGAATGAAAAGGGAGAGGTGAAAAAACTGCTTTCCTTTAGATACAGTATGAGTCCAGTTTCCCTTAGAGGTAAAAGGGAATATTAGTAAAATTCTCAGAATTTCATTCCTTGAAAGTAGCATAGAGTCTTTTTAATGTTAAGCTACCTACTGTAGTACATACCTACACCACATCCACCTTGGCAGTACCCATTCAAAACCCTCTGACTGGACATTTTTGGATCAATATTGTCAAAGTATGAATGGAATAAAATTTGCTTAAATCATGATGTGTCCAACACACGACAAAATTAAGAAGTGAAGAACATTAATTAATTTCCAAATATATTTTTTAATGATTATTTTATGGCATTTCTGCTTTAATAGAGAGTTTACAGTAGAGCAAAATGAAGGTCAGAGAGGGGGATAAAATGATGCAACAAAGGTCCTAGGCTCAATTCACACCTATAATGTTGCAGTTACATGGTATGCAACCTAACTGACCAAGCAACACTAAGCAACACGACCATAAGGATTGCTGGGTCTCAGTAAAACGATGCCGCTCTATTATCTGTCATACTGACAAGACTGATTACATAACAGACTGCCGACAATCTGCCAGGCTGGATCTCTTGCATGACTATCCCATGCAGATTTGCTTGTGTTTTTCTATCCACGGTTAAGCACAGGTCAGTGAGTGGATGTCTGATCTTACTGGCACAAGGATCCAGATTAAAACACTTGTCTCTTCTTTCCTCTAGGGGTGCATCAGCAGAAATGAAGGTATAAGCTTAAAGGACAATCAGTGAGATTGCATCTGGCAAGTGTGGGGGAAGTCTACAGTAAAAAGGATGAGATTCCAGTGCCATATCTTCCCTGATTAGTTTGCCAGCTTGCATGCAATATTGAGACGGGTGAATGTCTAAGAGCACTTAGCCAAAGATCAAAGACAGAGGAAGCATATCGCTGTTGTTGGGTGAAAAGCTTGTATCGCCAAAATGTCAGCTTTTCAAGAACTCAGACAAAACAGCCTTAGTTTTAACTTGATGGTCATGCATTTTTCAGTTTATCTAATTGGTTTCATCAGCCCAACAGTGATGATATGATGAATTAAAACTGCTTTCAAGACTTTGTTATTTTTACACTGTGGAGGGACTGCACAAGAGACATATGAATACGCAGTACCACAGATATGTACTATAGCCTACATATACAGCTGTCCCATGCCTGGTCTTACAGAGAGTAAGCAGTGGCTACAGCTGGATTTTGGAATATGAGCCTATCCCAGCTAAAGCACTCCCAGGGATAACCAGAAAATGAGCACTGTAATTTCTTCATCTTTGAATAAATCTGCCCTGTCTTGGTATGACATCACATCTCCAAGTATACCCTAAAGGCAATGGCCTGAATGACAGAGTAGTCATTATATTTAAATGACTTGGATTTGAAGGATTCTTTTTAAAACAAGAGGAGAGAGGGAGCTATTAATGGAATACAGCAAGGTGTTGGGAGATTGGCCTGTTGGGCAACTTACCTGTTAAATGATGAGAAGATAGACACCAAAATCATCCATGTGCCCCCAGCAGACTGTTTGCTCCTCTGCTCCATGCTAACGCTTTAGCATACGCTATGTTGAGTGATAGTAGGCGGTTAGCTTTATCTCAAAAGTGATAAAATGAGAACTTATAGCACTAAAGCGAAAATGGTGAGCAATCTTAAATTATATACAGAGAAGTATGGCAGTAAGGACCCTACTTTGCCTGTTTCCATTGGAATGATCAAAGTAGACAATATGAGACTGTACAGCAGCAAAACAAAAGTGGCTACATCAGTTATATTGAGTTAGGCTAATGAGATTTAATTTCTTTTAAGATTTATGAATTTACAGGTCATATAATAAAGGGCACTAACAACGTTTTATTAGTAAAAGGTCAGTCTTCTTCCTTTGGATAATACATATGCTAAAGTGTTAGCATGGATTACTGGAGTGAATGATGTAGCCTACTACCAGGGACACATGGATGATTTTGGTGTAAATTAACCAACAGGCCAAATCTCCCCAAACAGTATTTACTGTCAAAGAAGAAAGAAATGTGAATGAAAATGTTGTGGGACCCAGTTCTTTACGAGCATGACTAACACGAAGGCCTCTGCCTCTTCCTCTTCCTTGGCAGTTTATCTTTCCCAAAGGAGGAAGTCAAAAAGAATTGTTACCCCTGGTATCCTCTAGCATTACAGCATATGCTTAAGTCATTGACCTGGTTACCTTCATTTGGACACAATTCCCACCTTTGATTACCCCTTCCTATATCTTCCTAGACGTGTATTCTTGTTGGAAAATGTAAGGGGGAAAGCAGGGAATGTGTACATCCTAAATGATAAGACTCTTTGTAAAAAATGGCCATGAAGAGGGCGTATGCTGTGGGAAGGACTGTCGGCCTCAAGCTCCGCCTCTATGAATAATATGCCGGGTCCATTGAAATGGCTAGACAGGAGAAACAGAGCAGCAGAGCGGCTTCCCGGGACAGGGAACCAGCGGCTAAAGAAAACAACTGCTGAAGTGTCAAAAAACTGCAAAATGGTTCGTTTCTGACCCACACGGCCTTCCGAACAACATCTAGGAGGGGACTCGAGTCGGGAAAAGAAGACGAACTTTTAATTTTCCCTGAGCTTGCGGATGGAAAGCATTTGGGAATACATCTTCCTCTCCTGCGCAACTGTGGTACCCTGAACTCAGACTACAAAGGGGCTTGAGCTCGGGCATTGGTTAAAATGGATACATTCTTCTTAGAGGTAAGTAACTTTATCCTACCAAAGATTAAGGGTGGCTTTTTTGTGACCTTTCCTTTCAGTGGAAGTCCTGAATTATTTTGGGAGCCCGTCGGTCTTTGTTAACATGCTGTGCGCGTTTCAGTGAGCCCAGCTGGTTTATGCTCAATACCATTTTAGCCTCTCAAAGTGCTTTTTATAACTCTTCGTATGGCAACTACATAGCAGCAGACCATCCCGTTGAGTCTACTGTATGTGGTCTTTGTCTAGTCTACTCAGTAAATAATATAGTCTAGACAAGCCGGGTGACACATGGTGTGCTTACAGCGCAATGGGCTGGTCTACAGGATGCAGCTGTAGTGTGAACTTGATGCTGAGAACTTATTAAAGCAAGCCCCAGACACATTAAACTCTACTGTTGTGTCCTGCACGAGTTACCTGACTTTAGAAATCTCCCACACAATCCAGCCCAGATAATCTCTTTACCAGCAGATGAAGATAAGCAGCAGTAACTGTCTGAGCTCTCATGTGACATCATCACTATCATTCTTGATGTTTGTTCTTTGTTTTGATTTTTTTTTTCTTTCTGTATCTTATTTTCAATTTTCAAAGTGAATCCAACAGTGGGTTGTCTATAAAGGCGCTGAGTGTGTGTGCCCATGTATTTACTGGCTATAGGTTTGATTTGTCATCTCCACATCAACACAGAGAGAGAGAGAGAGAGAAAGAGAGAGAGAGAGAGAGAGGCTAGAAAGAGACTGGCTAAATCTGATTTGTCATCTCCACTCACACAGACCCAGACACACAGAGTCACAGAGAGAGTGTGTGTGTTTGTGTTTGAGAGAGATGTGTAACTCCTCCCCTCACAGTCGCTCCATTCATCTCCTGTACCCCTTTCCTCTAGTCCAGTGTCAGCAATACCTGCCCCTCAGTGATGAAAGTATTGGAGCCACATAGTCAACACCCACTGACTTCCGATGTGGGAACAATGTTGATTTGGGAAGAATTAAGCCTGGCTCTCACCTGTTTTCATCTGTAGTTGCTCCATGCTCTCATTTTTCTCTATCCTACGCCTTGGCAATAACAATAGTATTGATTTTTCTTTTTCAACATAGTATATGTGGCTGGGCATTTTTCAATATTATACTGGGAGCAAGACTGTAAAATCTGCAATAACATTTTATTTTCTTTGCACATTTTATTGATCCATTTAGTAGTTGTGTTTTTTTTCTTTTTATACATTTTTCTGTTAAAGGGAGTAATCTATCCTATTGAATAGGTAAAAGAATTCCATTAGTCTGGGTTTCAAATGAGAGTTTTAGTGTCACGATGGTCACCCTGACATGGATAAAATTCTGGGGGAATCACTGAATCCTTGAAAATTTTTGGCATGAAAATGGTCAAATTTAAAGATATTGAATAACGGCACAAAATATCGACTATCAACAACTTCATTCTAAAAATCTCGCTATTGGTGTCATTCTTCAAAAACCCATACCGGTTGAACCCTAGCAAGAATTACAGCCTTTCTATAGCCTATTGTGTAAATCCCCAAACCTGCAGCGGACAGGTTGAGGTGAACTGAATGCTGGTTTATAATCTGATTTTATTAGGATGATATGCCGTGCGTGGAAGGTTATTATTTTGAGTCTCTGCTTGCTTAGGGTGAATCCAGGACTGCAGATTAACTGAAGAGTACATTGTGGTAATTTGGTGTGTGAGTTTTCCCCGAAGATTTATCTGGCTTCATCCAGACTCTTTTGTCTGTTTTTTGTGGCTGTGTATAATCATCAGTGTTTTCTGTGTCTAAGAAAAAGCTGAATTTATCTGTGAAGAATAAAGCTTCAGCATGTCATTTGGTGAGACTGTATCCATGTGTATGTTGTCCCGGTTTTTGTAATGACTTCTCTGTTTAAGGAAAGGAAGCCGGCATCCTGAACACCACAAAGCTACTAGTGTGGATTTAATTAAGCTGGAATTCTGGAATGGAAGTAAGACGAGGATTAAACCGAGTTCAACTCAGTGAAAACAAGTGCAGCAGGATAAATCTCAGTCATGATTCATTACTGTGTAGTCCGCCGACTCAACCAGTCATTGATTATAATGTAGATGTCAACTGTCTTTATAAGCCTTTGTGTACAACTGCTACAGCCTTGTTTCAGACCTGCTTGGGTTTCAGGCAACACACGGGACCATTGTCGTCGTACAGTATAACTCTCAGACCGTACCGCCTGCCACGCCTGCCCCATAGATGGGTTCTGTTGCGGATCTGAGAGGAGACAGGTTCCTTTACAGATCAGATTGAAATGGACACTGGCCAGTGTTTATCAAATGTCTCAGACGGTTTGTCTCGCGCTAATCTAGAGTCATCTTTGCCTCACATGTTGTTGTTTGTGACGGTCAAGAGGGTGAAGAGGGTTAGAGAGAGAGCGTGAGAGGAGAGGCAGGTAGAGGAGTGTGTGGTCTGAGGTGGTTCCTGAAGGCCCATCCTGTCCCTCAGCTCCAGCCCTTCCTCTCAGGAGCTGACAGAATACCATAAAGCCCTCAGCGGTACGGCCTGACCCCACACCCCATCCATCCATCCTCCCGCTGGGTGTGAGTCACTAAACACACACTCACACACACACTTATCCCAGAGTTCCCTGCATCAGGTAATATGACTACTATGTACAAGTATCTTCCTGTTTGTATGGATGTGTATGGCTTTGTGTGTGTGTGTGTGTGTGTGTGTGTGTGTGTGTGTGTGTGTGTGTGTGTGTGTGTGTGTGTAAGGAGAGATTTATGTGAAGAGGGCCTCATTGGACTGAAGGCCTCTTTCTCTCAAGCATTTATGTATCCTTGTACACACACAGATGAAAACATCATTAGGTCATACACACACACACACACACAAATCAGACATTTTACACCTTTGTGAAACATCCTGTTGACGAAGCTGAATCCCAGCTATGCGCATTTCTAAACTTGGTAATCGGTTCCCTTTTAGCAACAGCTGCTACACATTGTAAAGCCACATGAAGTCCTTTACACACCCGTTAACTCCTTCCTAGATGAGTAGCGTTGCGCTGCACACCAAATTCCTGCTTCTCAGAGACACTTGATGCAGGGATTCCCAAATTCCCGGCCCTGACCCCTGAGATTCCCGGTCATGGCCGTCCGTCGCCCCTTGGATTGTGGAACTGTGGTGGCAAGGCTTTAGGTTTCACACTATCGCCACCACCACCACCCCACCTCATACATACACACACATTCTCCCCCATCCCAAAACATCCCTCACAGCCCTGTGTGCTGTTTATGTCTGGGTCTTTGAAGCGGGAGCCGTGGATTGGCATGCTCGGTAAGCATTCTGTGGTGAAACGGGTAATCTGAGAAAGCCCAACCCGCTCCAGAGGGCGAACTATTTTTCTCTTGCGATGGCAGAATCTTTCCTACCCAGTTGTCACTTCCTCCAGCTGCCCCTTTGCAGAGCTGCGATGCCATCTGAGCTCATCGTTCCTCACCTCCAGCCACGCAGACGGCCGATGGAGTGAGGAAGGAAGTTAGGAAGTGAACCGCGGATGTGAGGAAGGAAGGAAAGGTTCAACAATACAACATTGGCTAGTGGGTCCTGCATTCTTTTCAATCTTAAACTTGCAATGGCTATTGTGTATGATATCCAATTAAATGTAGGCTTTTCAAACAATGCTGTTTAGAGTATTGAGAGTGTTGAACTGGGGGGGGGGGGGGGGGGGATTATAAGCATTGTGTTTTTGTGAAAAAACAGAGGGAGTTGTTATTAAGGCAGCAGTTTAGGTGTGCGTCAGTACAATAGCCGCAGCTTGTGTACAGTCTGGAAGTGGTTTAATCGGTCACAAGAGTGCTGGGACTAATTACCAACTGGATAATCCTTCCTCATATTTACACATATGCCCAGTATTAGGAGATGTGCTTTAGGTTTGCAAACCCAGACAGCATAATAAAAAACAGATATATTTAATTTGGCATCCCACTTTAACACACACATTACAAACAAATTCTACATGTTGAATGCGACCAAGTCTGCTTTGAATCTGGAATCAACTCATTGTTAATAATCTGAAACTGGCTTTTTCACCCCGCTGGCTTGTGTTTAAATTTCTTGTGCTTATATCAGTGACCTTCCCCCTGTCTATCAGTAAGATCAGCGAGGGGGGGGGGGGGGGGGGGTGTCAGAGTGTGATAACCTCCTGCTGACACCATGCTGTTGACTTTAGCTTTAACCTGCTACATCACCCAGCTCTTCAGTCAAAGCTGTCTGTGTCAGCGATGATTAAAGGAGAGGATGGCCTTCTCATTTGTCCAATGTTTTGCCAGTAACAAACAATGCAACTCAGGAGCTTGTCATCATGCATATTAGCTTTTGATGATTAAGAGAGTTAATATTGTGACAGTTATTCTATAAAGCCACTTGTCGATTTGACACATGTTTTTTTCAACTGCGATTGTTGTCATTGTGTGTTCAACATAACCCCAAGGTAAGTCACATCATGGAGGCTGAACAGCAATTTTGTAGCAGAGGCTGATGATTCTTGTCCACCCATCGCCATTAGCCTACATAGCTGACCTCCACTGACAACCCGAAGCCTGATTCTGGCATGTAACCCCCATTTGTCACACTCCCTCTGGTCCCTCATAGGGTTAGACAGAAGAGCGATGTTCCAAATGCAGGCAGCTGATATTTTTTATGGGTTCACAAGACACGGCTCACAAAAAACTGACTACTGACGTTCAGTCTACTCTCCTACACCCATCCTTCCTGTCCTCTGTGTGTGTGTGTGTGTGTATCCCTATGATGGCGGTCCAGGGTGCGTCATGGTCTAGAAAATAAACCACCTTAGGGCACTCGGGCAAATGACTCTTATTTGACGTCTTTACAAGGTGGTGATAAAAGAGAACATCCACAAACGTTGTCTGCTAAATACTGTGATGAAATGAAATGAAGAAACCATTGCACAGTCACGCAGAGTTGTGTCTGGACTTGTACAAACATTAGCTCATGGTGGATGTACTTCCCCTGTGTAGTATAAGAACAACAGGGGCATAGAGAAGTGTCAATGTCTTGTTAGTTCAAGTGAGTTGAGAAAAAAAGGACTATGTGAGAGGAGGGACTGAATCATTCTATTTAACTGCCACTTTCTAATCACATAATTAATCGCAGAACACATTTTCGTTGACTGCCTGTCTTATTTTCTGTCGCCAGAGAGATTTCTGAATGACAAGTTGCTCATAATGTAGTCTGACTGATGGGTGTGGATGCCTCTGTGGTCTACTCATGTTGCCAGTCGCTGCTGCGGTCGCAACATGCCACTGGCCGCTGGGGACGGAGCCACACAGTTATGCTACTGAACTGTACTGAGGTCCATGGTCATGAGAGCTGCTGTAGTTGATGTATATGAGTGTTATATGGTATATTTAGCCCCATGTCTCTCTTCAGGTCAAGGTGACAGGTACGTTGTCCTGTGTTAAATTTTCAAAAGTGTTTTCCGGAGCGCAGTGACACCTGTCTGCCTCTCCACCTGGTAAATCTGAGCGATATTGCAGCTCTGACACCAATCTTCTGCAAGCACAGCAATTGCTTTTGATCTGTGGCTGCAGAAGATTTGCGTGCAATATATTTGTCCAGAATACTTAACCAGAGAAGATTAAAGTCGATGTTTGTTGGCCATTACCTTGGCTGCCCTACCTGACAGACACTCCTAGCTGGTAATAAGTGTAGCCTAAATCCCTTTGGTTCAGAGGTCTCGCCTGGCAGTTTAATAACCAGCCAACCTGTGATTACTGCTCCCAGCCCAGATGTTGACTTTCCTTTTTTAGCCCCCTATGATTACTGCTCACTGAGGCAGCCTATTACGGGATGGATGAAGACTGTGTGTTTGTGTGTGTGTGTGTGTCTGTGTGTCTGCGCACACTCAAGTCTGTATTCCATCGGCATATGTGTGTGAGCAATGTGTATGTGTGAGTTAAACACATCACAACAACAGCAAGGGAATATAGCCTAAGGTGAAAAATGCAATTAAACATTGTTGACTTACTCATGAAGACATTAGTACTGCAGTTGTAATTTCAGGACTAATTGCCAGGAGGAACACCCCCACCGGGCCTAACTGTAGCATCCCATACTGCATGAGCCTTAAATGGCATGGCCTTGAGAGTCTAACTGGCGCCTTGGTGCTTAATAGCAGCGTACGCACAGCATGGTACAATCTACAGTCACGACCTGTTAGCATTCCCATCCATTCTCTGTCTATTGGATTAGACATCAGTATGTGTGGTGAGGCCTGAGGCCGTGGTAGGAAGATACACTGTGGTACTGAGACTCACATGGAGAGGAATGTTCTGTGTTTATTAGATTCTCAATGTGTTGGCGATCACTCCCACCTCCACCCTTGGCCTGTGCTTCAGGCATCTTTCCTCCTCTTCCTCCTCCTCCTCCTCATCTTCATCCTCAGACGGACAGGGTAAAGTAACTCCTACAGGCAGATACAGGAGTTGTTGCACAGTAGGTACCTGAGCACAAAGAAATGTGATTGTTATGTGATTAAGACACATGTTATTATGATTATTAGTGGAGGTGGCAGTTTATGGAATCATATAAAGGTCTCAATCATACTATTGTCTTAATCAGAGTATTGGAAATAGTCGTGTTATTGTGTGCATGTAAGCGTAGCCAGTGTTTTAGCTGCCAAAACAATGTTGACATGATTAGGAAGACTGTCTGTATACAGAACATACAACGCACATCGAAAACTATAAAACAAGCTGCTGGAACACAAGAAAGTCCAGAGGTCTGAATGTTTAGACCGTGGAAACATGCAAGGTCAACCTGGGACAGCATGAGATATGAGCAAAGGTCAAAGGCAATGTAAAAAGAGCCTGGTGACCCAGTGGTGGCTCCACTCTGCCTCCAGAACCGCTACTTCACTGGCCCCGCCTCAGATGACACACAGGCGCGCGCGCGCGCGCACACACACGCACACACGCACACACGCACACAAACACAAACACAAACACAAACACACACACACACACACACACACACACATAAACACACTTCCTCTGTCTCTGAGACTCCTGACAGAGCTGCATTCCTGGAATATCTCTGGGATTCCTGCTGTGTGATCCCATCACAGTTCACAGATGAGTAGAGAGAGGGATAGATAGAGAGAGATAGATGACAGAGAGTAAGAAGGAATGGGAGCCAGCTCTGTAGATACTCTGACTCATGAAGCTTAGCTGAGAACCCAATCAAACATGCAGTAATCGCATCATTTGTTGCCTCCTCCTCCTCCTCCTATCCTGTTGTGGAATAAAAACAAAGTCTCATAACCACACAGGTCTCCTCATTCTGAGCACTAGACACTTTGATCATACTGGAAGTGTACTGGAAGAGACAGTTTGGAAAAGCATTTCCCCACAGGATAATGGATGCTCCTGGGGTCTGTGGCAGCTCAAGAAGCGTTCCTCTTGTTGTGCACTTGAAGGCTTTAAGAGCGCCATTTGTTATGTTAATTCTGTGCACATGAATTAAGCAAAATACTCATTAGCAGCATGGCAGTTCAGCTGCATCTAATGATGATGTGGAAGGCGTCTCCTCCCCTCCCCCCCGGACACACACAAACACACACACACACACACACACACACACACACATACTTGCCAGATTACCTTTGTGACTCCTCCATTGATTGTAGTGTTGACTACAAATTGCTGCTACACTGCATGTATTTGCTTTCCATTAACCTAGTGACACAGTTGCATTTACAACATCATCAAGGAAATAGACTTTTTGAATATGAAAGTGATGAATGATGTCACTCAGACATGGCGGGTTGCCTCCCAGTGCAGACTGTGTTGACAAATGAGGCTGCTGCCTCTAAGCCATCCTGCTGCATCTGTGTTTATATCTGCCTCAGCAGGGGGTTCAGGCAGTTCCTTGGAGTCGAGAACAATTAATGAGCTGCTCCCTGCACCCCTCATCCCTCCTTCCTGTCACCCCCCCCACACACACACACACCATGGATCGGGGGAAGCCCTGTACCCTGTGGGACTCCTCCTCCTCCATTAGCTAATTTCTGATCAGCTGCTCCCTCCATCATTAATTCATACCTCTTCCAGCACAGATGCTGAAGGTTGCCTCTGTTCATCTGATCCCTCCCCTGTCACTGCCCCGCCCCGCCCCACCCTGCCCTCGCCCTGCGCCGGCCACACCAGTGCAGCAGGCAGCCATTACAGTGGCAAGGAGCAAACAAAGAAACCAAAAAAATGAAGGGAAATGCAGAGGTAAATTTTTTATATATTCACTGTAAGCTTAATTTCCTCTTTATACCAGTTGGTAAATGCAGACAGGCCTGGTGGCAGAAGCAAGCTTGCTGCAAGTTTGAGTCCCGGCTCAGAAAATCTGTACAAGAAAGTGGTTGAGAAACGCCCTCCTTCCCTCAGCAACTACCACCGAGCTGCATTTGAGTAAGACACTTAACCCCCGATTGCTCCAGTGGAGCTGCTCAGCGGCCACCAGTAGAAGAATAATGTTGTTGTACTGGGTCGTTTCCAAGTATGAATGAGCGTGAAGCAGGGTGCTGAATATTTTCTCAGCAAAACCATCCCTCGATGAATAAAGGTTACAAAAACATGTTTGTAACACTGTGATGTGATTTTACCCAGTAACCTCCGTAAGTGGAACACATAGTTGAGCTGTTTATAGGAAGTGAGTGCAGCTTTCACCCTACTGGAAAGCGTGTGGCCAAAGACCCAGAGGGACCTTTGCCCGGAGTCCCCTCTCAGCTCCACTCAGCCCACTTGTTTAATCTCACCAGCTACTTGGCGGATTCCTCCTCATTCCACTCACTCAGCATCCCAGAGATTTGGGTACAATCCTTGAATTTGGCTCTGGTCCCTTTTTTATGGACAGAACAACAAGCTCCTGTGTTGTTTCTCAGTTACTTTCTCTTTTCTCATTATTCTGCTGGGTACTGTGATTTTATTGTTTTTGCAAAATCTCAGTACAAACAAATTTTAAAAAGAAAAAAGTATGTGTTTCATGAGGTATGAGAAATCCAGCAGCATATAGCGTAATAGTGAACAGACAATATGTTTGGTGTACTTTTCCTTAGAGGGGATTTAATTTTTGTGAAAATACATTCACACACACACAAGCAGACACACACACAAGCAACACACAAGTGTCAGTTTGACTGCTGTTCAGACCTATTAACTGCAAGCCAACCAGTCAGTGTTCTGGACTGCACATCTGTCCATGCGCCCTGAACGGGGTCAGAAGGGGTTAGTGACTTGGCCTCACGCCTCTGCATTGTTATGATAATGCTGATAAGTCTTGGTATTTGAGGTGCAAATAGGGTGCTGGACCAGAATACAATATAAAAGAGAGATGTGTTGTTGAACAGCTGCTTTTAAAGGAGCCGCAATACGTCAGTGGGCCCCTCACAGTTTTGACTAACAAGAGCTCAACAAGACAGGATAGCCTCTAGGATGGATATCTTTCCCTGTGTTAAAGAACATGATGGCAGACAAAATAAATATGAAAAAATACACAAATTAACACATGAAAGTGGGGCATTTTGTGAGTGACAGGGCAAAGCAGCAAGGGGTGGACTAGTTCCCTTTGGACCGTATCTGTGCACGTGCCTGGTGGGAGCGTCCCTCTGTCAGCTTTATCCTCCTCCACAGCCAGGCAAACAAATTAGAGGCTTGTCAGGATCCAACAGAATGTAATCATCCCTCGGCTGGGCAAGAGTCCTGGCTGGCCGTCTGCTCTGCCGGCAGAACCAAGGACCCTTCACCGCCATGCGTTGGTCGGGCGCTCACTCGCTGCTCCGTGAAACCGCACTCGCATCCAAGAAATAGGCTTATCATAACTAATTGTTCAACCATGTCCAAGTCAGGCTGAGTTGATTAGCTTTCTTTTGTTCAGGCTGATGCGATCACCTGATACTGCCTGGGCTCATGCTACGGCGGACAGCAGAGAAAGAGCCATGGCACCTTGCACCATGTAAGCCCTTTAATATTTAAGGCTCATTAATTAGCAAATCTCTGAGCTGCTTGTCATTATACAAACTGCAGAAACTCAAGCCTCCAACTCTGGGATCAAGCCATTCAGCCTGAGTGGTTCCTGTGTCAGAGAGCATGATGGGTCTGCGTGCGCCCTGTTTTGATGGGTCGGGTTACCATTGTCAGCCAGTTCTGCCTTAGCGCTGCTGCACGTGCTCAGTGACATGCAGCATGAGGAATTTGCAATTAGCCTGCATTGGAGATGTTATGGCAGCATTTCAGCTGTGCTTTTTAATGGAGCTATCAAAACATCTGGTGACTGGAGGCTTGGGAGTGGAGTTGACTGACACCTGATAATTAAACCCAATGAAAACTACTTTATTACCATAATGAACACTCTCCTTTTGGGGGATTATGCAAGCACTAGTTACACTGTTTCACTGGTCCAGTGAGAATGATCAGCTGTGCTGCAGCAGGTGATTTAAGTCTGGGGGGTTGTCACTTTGGGTTTTTTCTGTGTGTGTGTGTGTGTGTGTGTCTATGCGAGCTGACACCCATGTCCCTGTGCATCCCAGCTGGCCTTTGTTTGGGGTATTTCCGCCTGGTTAACCTCTGGGCTCTCAGGCTGGGGTGGGAGCCTTTGTCCCGGCTCAGTGACGGAGCTCCTGAGGAGGGATGGAGGGGACGAAGGGGAGGAGCCTGGAGTTTGGTGGACCATCTGTTGCTGAGACAATACATCTCTACCTCACCCTACTGCTTCATTTGACAGCTCTTAATACACACACACACACACACACACACACACACACACACACACACACACACACACACACACACACACACACACACACACACACACAAACACAGCAACAAACAATTATGGGCACACACAGACAGAGGCACAAAGACACAGATGCATGCACAAACATACATCTGGTGCCTGGCTTTCTTGAGGCCTCTAGTCACTGGAGCAAACCCTCCCCCTCCCTTCCTCCTCCCACCTTCAATTTTACCAGCTGATTCAGTTATCCAGACAAATCCCCTGTTTTTTTTTTCTAAAGAGTGAGTGCCAAAACATAACTATCCTTTGACAGATTAACTAACGGTTCCCCACAGCTGATGATCATAAGTCTAATTACTGACTACTGACATTAATTGTGCATTTTGGATTCCTTGATACTTCAACCTTTTCGTGTTGGTACTTATATCACCTCAGACAGGTATTTAAAGCTTGTATTTGGCTAGTTTCCCCTTTAATGAATTTATTATCATGTAACATCTTGGGTCTCTTAACTAGAGAAGGGCAGTATGTGCAATGTGCTGCCCAGTATTTTTTGTCTGTCTGCATCTATAAGATGGTGACTTGGCATCCCCTCAGGAAACTCCCTGCTTATATAAATGGAAAACTTCTAAGACACTTACTCAGCAGCTTAACCACTCCAGCTAGGGTTTTGGAAAATTTCCCTTTTTAATATTTGCGTCAATGAAATAGCTGCTGAGGCAATAACCGGATGTGGTGTAGAAACCCATTGAGGTGTGAGTTAACCCACTCCATTCCTCCAGTCGTGACTTGCCCATGACTGAACTGGTCCATATTCTGTTGAACGTCTTGGATGATCTACCTCAACTTAGTGCCTGACTGTCTCTCCCCTTCATCAGATCCACTGCTTTGGACTCTGCAAGACGATGAGTACTAGCAAAATGCCACCAAATTCAAGCCCCTGTAATTTCCAGTTACATAACAGCAACTGATCTTCTTAAAATCTATAGAGCAAACAGTATTAATTCTCCTAGCTGGCCCTCGGCAAGCTCACGTGAAGCAGCTTTTCTCGGAGTAGACATGCGTGCCAAGCTGGTACCAGGCAGACACTGGTATGGCTTCTCACTGAAGTAGTCATACTTACAGAATCATCTCATATTAAGTGGAAAAAATGTTAATGTCTAGCCATGTGTTAGAGAAATAATAATTCTATAATGTTTGTGTCCTGATGTTTCTATTGGCCTCTTTTTTCCAGACAATGGGAGGTGGGACATTATCAGGTGCCTGCAGCCTTCCTCTTTCAACCCCCCACACCCACCCCCGCCCCCTTCCTAATTTTACACGACCCCCCTCTAACCCACTCACTGCTGTCCCCAGTGGTTTGAGAGAGCCACTTTTAGCTCTGCTCCATTAGCTGTCTGAAACAAAAAAAACCTTGATGATAGAAGTAGGTTTTGAGACTGCCTGAGTGACCCTTTGTCCAAGAATCAGCCTGCATCACAAAAAAATTCAGAAAATAATATGGATTGGTCATTCTGAGCTATTGAACACAAATCCATTTAATGGATTCAGAATAATTCCTTTATGTTGACCTAATTTCCTCTCGCTTCTGATCGTTGTCTCTGTGATTCAGTGATGGCACAACCAGATTGAATTTCACATAATCTTCAACTGTCTTCAATAAGAGCATCTTGATCTTTGTTCTGACCCTGACGGCAAACACATTTGTGCGCCATGGATGGGAGCGTGTTCGCACACGTGGCAGCCTGTTGTTAATAGTTAATGAGGATTGATGTCTGGGAGTGGTGACCTTGTATAAGGTTTCCTAGTGGAACCCATGCCTATTGATCTCTTCAGTTTTATGCCCTGTTGGACACACAACTCTCTCTCGCTCTGCGTTCCCCTGGCCACCTTAATGGTGGCACTTGCAATGATTAATGGTGTTTGGCTGGTTAAAGACAGGCTTCTTGAGCGATACTAGATAGGCTGACTTTCAGGCCTTGCTTCTTTAAGTTGCACATCCTGCGGTTAAGCAGCGAACAAACCCAAGTTCTGCATGTTCATTATCTTTACTTGGAACATAGTTGAGACCGTAGATTGAGGAAACACAGACCGGCTTCTTCAGCTTGGCTTCTTGACGACCATAGGTTCACCATCATCTTGTTTCTTTACGTCTTATAACCTAAAGGCCAAACTCGGTGTTTATCCCTGACAGTTATGGGTCTAGTCATCTAAAAAGATTTAAAGTTTTGACCGCAGACTCAGGATGTACTGGCATTCTTTCCCGTCCACTACAGTCAATCTAACGCTGGCTGTGCTATAAATGTATCATTCACTGCTGTAAGGAAATGACTGTCTGTCTGAGCAATCAGCCACCGATTCCTGTTATTGCTCCTGGTTACTGAGCTGCTAACAATCATGGCTGGGAAGGTCAGTGACTCCATATGGATACACAAACACAGGAGTCCAGACCACCCATATCATCTATAGTGCTGGTTTTAACCTCTGTCTGGAACCAGGATGTGATCTGGGAGTATGGCAAGACGTGTGGTTTATTGAAATCTGGAAAAGCAGAAAGGAGGATGGGCAGAGAAAGAGTTTTATCGATTGACAGGAATAGGCTGATAATGGACTCCGTTTATTATGACTCAGTGTTAATGTTAAAGTGGCAAACCCTCATTTGGGGCCATTTTCCTCTCTTTTATGAGGTAAACCAACTCCGCACAACCGAAGGTTCAAAGCCTTTTAGGCAGTTTTACCAAGTGTGTATGACTCTGAGTGGTAGTTTGAACCTCTGACACACCCTCAGCATGTAGGCCTAACTGCTTTTCTCTGCTAAAATGCAATGACAGTTTAATGAGAGGATAACCTTGCCAGTTTGGTGTGGTAAGGGAATGGCTATGTGGCACAGGGTAGTGGGGGAGCAAAGAGTGAGCAACACTGAGACTCAGGGAAGGATGGAAAGAGAGAGGGAGAGAAGAAAACCAGTGGATATGATGCCTGTATTTCTAGGATCATGTAAAACGCCATGTCAGCTGCCGTTTTAATGTCTTCTGAAATCATTCTAAATGCTGTCTCTCCCATCTGGTCTTCTATTGGCTGATAAACACAGTCACTGGCTCCTTACCTGCCACTTTCATATTATACTCTAGGGGATAGGAATATTTCTTACATCTATTGCCGTTGCTTTGACCTTTGCATTCCTTACTATTGGTCGCTTGTAATGTCTTGCTGTAAGGCACTCTGGATAAGAGCATCGGCTAAGTGCCTAAAATGTAAATGTGATGCAAATGTACGGTACTTTCCTCTGAAACAGATAACTAAAATGTGAGCCGTGCTTCTAGATGCTAATGTTGTCGTTCTGGCTATTGTGTTGCAGGGGGCCCGTGTCTGGCTGAGACACAAAGAGCAGCTCCTCCCCTCCACCGTCAGTTCTTGTGACGACGCCTCCCTGGTCCTCACTACCGACTATGGAAAGGTAAGAAGCACATTGTTTACAATGCTGAAACATTCACTGTGCCAACAATCCACTGTGAACTGTCCCAAACTGTCATCTGTCTAGTGTATTTGCATCATTTAGCATTTTTCATTTGCGCTGTGACAGTATGTTCCCACATCATTTTATAGGTCCATCTGAAAGCCAGGGAAGTACTATCTAAAACCAACACTGTTTAGTCTCTCATGCACTCAAGAAGGTCATACCAATGCATTTCTCCTTGCTGATTTTGACTAAAAGCCAAGGACCCTCCCAATGTCCTGAAGGCTACGGCTGATATAAAGCGTTTCTTCATCTTACTGCTAAACTATGATTCAAATAGCACAGTACAGCGGGTATGAGAGACCATTTATTGTTAGCACACACGTGTATGATCTCTGGGCTCTGTGATGGGCTCAACACCTTTTGTAATAAAGTAAGAATGGCAGGAATGGGCTCCTTGTGACAAGTCATTGGCCTGTGCTTATCTGTTTGGCTTTGCGTGTTGGCCTTTGTGTCTGGAGGAAATCCTGTTAGAGAGAGGAGAGAGAGAGAGAGAGAGACAGAGAGAGGGGGACAGAGAGAAAGAATGGTGGTGTTGAAAGGGTAAAAAATAGCTTCTCATTCAAATGTCTGGGGATCAGATGTCATAGAGGGAAAATGAGCCTTCTGCCACTGCTCTTTTCTTGAGGAATGCCTTTGTATTGAAGTAGTATGAGTAGTATGTATGAGCCTGCGCTATCTCCACATGGTCACTGACTGTCCATGGTCAGGGTCTGGGGAAGGAACAGGGAAGGGCCCAAAATCCGACCCCGTCCACAGGACCACGACCTATCGCATCACTTCCACATCCAGCCTCTGTCACGCAGCTGTCACCCTAACCACAACCCAAGGCCCCATGTTATTCTGGATGCCTTCACCATTGATCTAAACAAGGGCGACATATGGGCTGAGGTGGCAAAGTTGCTGAGGTGCAGCAGTTTTTTCATGTGGAAAACAAGAGCACCCCACGATTGTGTTATACTGAATGAGCTTATTCTCATCTGTTGTGGGAAACTTGGAGCCCACTAGGCTGTTTTTAATGAGCTGCATTCAGATAGCAACTACACTGTAGGACAGAATATTACAGATATCATTAATATTGCATGCATGTGGCTGAAAGGGAGACAAACCATGTTTTTGTCAAGGTCTGAAGTTATGTGATGAGATGAGCAGAGGCTCTTGTTTTGGCCCTGCAGACTGAGATCTTCAGTACAGTCAGTGAAACCCCCAAGGAAAAACATTTTACATTGCTCACATTCATAAAGCTTTATTACGTGTCACTGGGTTCAGCAGACACATTTTGTGGAGTGTAGCTGTGCTTAACCGTGTGTTTCCACATCAGCTGAATTGGTCAGGTAAAATACACCAGACGTAAGAGCTCTTTAATAACATTAATGTCATGATACCCTCTTACTTACTCCAGTGAAGAGTGCAGTGTCTGCTGTTATACTGTACAGGCTTTCCCTTAAGGGCTACACTATACCCAACAATTTGCTGCCAGGCATGTTACCATGGCAATGACAGTGAGACCATGTATGGCACAACTGATCGGGCACGTTAATTAGCAACTACACAGTAGTTGATCTCGAGGGCATGTGCATTATGCATGGCTTGCTGAGCGGAGTTTCCTGGGCCCAGAGCATGGTGCTGTGTTGTGGGTAGAGAGGTAAAAAGGGCAGAGAGGAGCACATGGAGGAGAACATAATGAACTCATGTACATGCCCTCCTCTTCAGTATTAACGGTTGATGTCTCTGAGGTCAAGAGAGATCACATTCAGGATCTTTATTGTGTGAGATACGGCCAACCTGTCGACCACGTGCTGTCAGAGGGGCAGGAGCGTCTCCGGCTGTGGAGAAAACACCCTCTATCACAGTTAGGAGGGATCTGCAGTCCCAGGTCAGAGGTTGAATAAGGAATCAGTTAAAGGCTGGTCCCACTGCCGCCCTCCTTATTTATCGCCTAAATATGACCGGGGAATACCGCAGGGTGCTGTTCTCAGTCCAGTAACATTTCACCATTCTCGGTGGGATTGAAAAAAACAACATTTGGTTAACATGTAGATAGATCACATGTTGTTATTAGGTTGGGAGTGGGACTGGGACCACATTGTGTGCAGATGCTGGGCTGTCTGCTGCTTATACTGTATGCATATGCTTCACATATGAGCTCAGAATGTGTTGGTTGTCACACCAGGCATGTGGATGCTGCCTTTGTCTCCCAAGTCCTGAGACTCTGCAGCCAGAATGACAGGAATGTGAGACTGAGAAACAGCCCGTCTCCACCTAGAGGATCGCTGACTGACCTGATGTGATCCCCTGCTCCTGGACAATCTGCTGTGGTTTACTCGCATGCGCTGTTAGATTTATTCATAATCTTACCTTACTTAAACCAGCTTGTCTAGAGTGGTCAGTGAGTTCAAAATATTATCTCAAACTGGGTGTGTGTCTGTCTTTGTCTGTGTGTTAGTGTTTTCACATCCGTCTGCAGTGTCAGAGGTGGATTCGGAGATGTATCCTGGCAGCATGGCCCCCTGTGGGGCCGTAGCGTACCATTACCAATTGTTTCAATGCTCACACTACGGTGCAGATCACTGCCTGACTACTTGGCTTGCAGACTCAAGGGAGCAGGACCAGAGTGCCTTTGCCCACAGAGTCAGCAGGCTCCTTATCTAGCCTTTAACACGCTGAGCTGGCTCCTGTCACATTAACCATCATATCACCGTTCATCACTGTCTTGTTCCTGGGGACAGCGCAGGTTTGAAGAAGGACAGTAAGCTACAGTGGACTTGCTGAGAGCTAAATATGGTGTGTGTTTTGTGTTTGTGTGCATGCATCCATCTGCTTTATGTGTGTGTGTGTGTGTGTGTGTGTGTGTGTGTGTGTGTGTGTCCAGATGGCACCAGCTGGATTGACAGTGAGTTATCCCCGGAGGAGCGCACATGTAAAGAAAAGCCGGGCGAGGTGCTGTCACCTGAACTAAATCACTGTTGCTGGTGATGTTGTCATGATCTTACCAAGCAATGAATTGTGTTTAATTGCTTTTCTCTACCAGGTGTCAGTACAAATGACATGTTTCATCATTAAGCATGCATAATTTGGCACATGCAATATGAATCGTATTGCTCTTACTTTGCATGTAGCTGCAGTCAGGTATAATTTAAAGGGGAAGACGGCAACACTGGCCACATGGCCGCTCCTTGTCTTGTAATTGATGGCCATTTCAATGAAGAGGGATCCCAGTTTAGTTTATTACACAAGATAAACCAGGCTCTCTCCTATATTGAGTAGACCCAGACTGAACCCAATGATGTGGTTTTACACAAAGGCTTTTTCCCTTGTCATCTTGAGCACAAATAAAGAAATAAGCCCAATAAACAAGTCTGTCATTTACTCTCAGGTATCTACTTTGCTTTCAACAAATTGTGTTTACACTGAGAGAAAGAGATGAGAATAGTCTGTTCCCAAGTGTGTGTCCTGAAGTTGTCCAGGCCCTTTAGCCACACAGTCTTGGAGGCTTAAAATAGGTCATTGATGGCCACTCTGCCTTTTCTGGATTATTGGTCAATTGAGCCATTATGTGTTTTAATGTGAGTGTGTCTGTGTGAGCGATGTGCATTCATTAGTGTGCTCACTGAAATCCCATGCTCACACAAACGTGATTGTAGGCATCTGCGTCTGGCTGTGTGGTAAAAAAAATGTATTTGTGATTTGGGTTTGCTGCATGCTATGTTAGGGAAAATCAATAATTATGATTTTGCCTGATGTCTGACCAGCAGGTTGTGATGTTAATCACTCCTTCTACACCTTAGTAACATCTTGTCACAGTTTTCACCATTAATAAACCTCCACCCTCCTACTTCCCCCACATCCCCTGGGTCTGGGTGGGACCCCAGTGCAGCAGATGGATTCACTGTGTGTGAGAGAGAGAGACAGAGAGAGAGACAGAGAGAGAGACAGAGAGAGTGTCAGAGAGAGAGACAGAGAGAGTAAAAGAAAAAGAGGCGGAAACAGATAGACAGTGATAAACAGACAGCTTGTGTATCCACGTGCCTGTGTTTTTTTAAACACAGGACCATTGGTTCCAATGAGCTTGGCCCCGCCCACATGTGAATATTCAGTAGAGCTGGTGGAACAAAGCGGCAGCAGGGTGTGGTTTCAGTGAGGAGGAAACTAAAAGAAAGAGAAATAGATGGAGTGCACCGCTCGTGGGCTGCAGTTAATCCTGTAAATATACTATTCAAGACCACAAGCAGCCAGTCGGGAAGACATTGAGATTCAGCTACAGAGAAATGGAGATTTTAATTTTATGCTGTAGTAGATCTAAGGGTCTGTGATCGCTGCAGAGACCTTAGTAAGCTTAATAAATGAAAAATATAGCCATAAATGCTGTTAAATGATATACTTCTGTGCCAATAATACTTTTGTTGTGGCAGGAGATTAACTTTGAAGTACATTTTTCTCAGTTTCTCTACTCACTACAGTTACTGCTCTTTGGCTTTTTAGCGCAGTAATTATTATTATCTTTCTGCCTCGTGCCCAGCCACTTGGCCAGCAGGGCACTGTGCTAGCGTCAACACCAGTCACCATTCGGAGAGGATTGATTTGTTCACCAATAAATAGATGAGTCACACGTTGTTATAAATGGGATAAAATTGTCTCCATCCATCACTACACCGCTCAGATCGTTACTATGTTGATGAAGCTGGATCCCATATGAAACAGCATTGCGCTAATAAAGAGTCTGACTGTCTAACTGAGACACCGCTACTGGAAACTGACTGGAAAATGCGCTAACATGGTGAAATAGTCACTTTGATCCTGATTAATTATGCTCACTTTGTGATCAAGATTAATTATATTTACTTTGTGTAGCTTGATAGTAAGTTCAGAGAGAATCTACACAGATTCTACAGTGGTTTTCTTTTTAATCTGCTGTGTTTTTGGGTAAGATAATAAGCAGTAACAGTGTGCACACAGTATTATATCACTGGTTGGGTTAGGCCTCACTGGCATAGAGCCAGGCTTTTGTTGCAGTTAATGTGTTGTAATTGGTTGGTGGCTCCACATGGGACAGGGCTGACTGCTGCAAAATCCCCACAGAAGAATGTTCCTCTATGTCTAACTGTTATAATGTACAGTAACAGAACTCTAATGCACCTCCGGAGGATTGAAATGGAAATGGTACATGACTTAAATTAAGTTTTAAAATATAATTTTGTTTCTAGGCCTTAACTGTTCTCATATTTGTTTCATTTTAGCTTTACTTTCAGGATGTTGTTTAGCTAGAAAAGTATCTTAAACACAAATTTATAGATATAAATATATAGATGAGTAAGGCTGTGGCCTGTGGGAACAGAACTCAGCTGCCTATCACACAGGAATGAAACTAAGAATGAAACCAAGCAATAAAGACCACAGTGGGGTAAAACATGGAAATGTGAAACCTCTTTTGATGCTGGGAACTCCAGCTCAGTTTTCTCTGAGCATCTCTGATGATTCAGGCATGAACAAGTCCCTGAGGCTTGCTCTGTGAAATCTGAACAGAAAATTATTCATAGAAGATAAAAAACGAAGGTCACGATGTATGGTACACAGAGTCAGACACACACGCACGCACACACACACACACACATACACATACACATACACATACACACGCAAATAAGAAAGCTGCACACCCACACACATTAAATATGAATGGCCAACTCCTCTCCCTTGAGATATGTGGGGCTGAGGCGGACATAACTCGTTTATTTTTCTGGGGGAGCTTAGCAAGGGTGCTTTCCCAGCATGCAGCTCCATGTTTGGCCAAGGTGGCCATATTTGTTTTACTCCTTTGAAACTTGAGGTCCTTACAGTAATTGGGAATGTAATCTGGTCCTTTATCCCTCTCCCAACTCTTTGTTATTCTGTATTAACTCTCCTTCTAGCCACCTCAATGCAACTTTAAACCTGTGCCATGGGAATGTAAAGAATCCTAACACATGTTGTAGAAATATGAGAAATATTCCTGACTTGTTTGGTTCATTTGAGGGTGTGTTGGACGCAGCTGACAGAACCTCTTGACCTCTGACAGTGAACTTTGACCTGAGAGGCGGTTGATGCTTCCTGTTGTACCGCACATCTGGAATCATGAGATAGAAGGGGTGAAGATTTGTAAATGCTTGTTATCAAATAATCTCATCCAAATACATTGTCGTCCTCATTAGTCACAATGTGTGAATGTTATCCCAGGCTCTTTCTCATAAGCTGAACAAAATGGCTTTAATAGAGAATTTAATGACGGCGTTGCCATCATTGGGCTAGTTATAGATATTGCGCTGTCCTATATAATTGTATTGCAATACTATATCAAACAAAAGCAAACAGCAATAACTGCTTTTTGTTTGTTTTAAAGATCATAGGTGATCAGGGTTTCATATTTACAAACATTATTCCCATAAATGCTATAAAATTATCTGTTGTCCACTTATAATCATTTTGTTGGGACAGGAGATACATTCTGAAGTTATTTTTCTCAGTTACTTGACTTTGGCTTTGTAGGGCAGTGCTGTCTAATGTAATGACATGATCTGACAAGTGATCTCACCCGCTGACTGTGTGGGTGTTCCTCAGCCAGAATACCAGTAGTGTGTGTTTTTGTATGATGATGCTCCAGCTAGTAATCAACTCCACTCCATTAGCCCAGAGCCCAGGTGTCGGTCATGACATCAACCACATTAAGTAACTGTGATGTTATTGAACGGAGAACGATTAACTATGTGAGACGAGTGAAAAGCCCGTTTGATTTATCGGTCAGTGAGGCCCTGCATGGGTGAATCAGGGACAATTTGCCTAAGAGGAGAGGGTGGGGTTAAGGCCAGAGGGTTAGTGACACCTAGCTAGGGTGGCTGTAAATCTGCACGCCTCTGCTCAGTGGGTGACATCACCGCACGTGCTGCCTTTCTCCCCAAGGGCTTCACCCCTCCACAACCCTTATTACAACAGAAATGTAGTAACTCACTGAGGAGTGCATTATTGTTATGGTGTTATCTCAGCATATGCCCATTCTTTCTAGTTCTAATGGTTGTCCGAAGCTGAAATGGACATGGCTGCCAGACTTGAGTCAATATAATAATAATTATATTTATATAATTATAATAATAATTTGGTATGCTCAGGAGCTCTTTTTACACAACTTTATCCAGATTCATATGAGTTAATGCACTGCACTAACTAGATCAAGCATAAACAAGTACAAGAGGAGTTTTGCATAATACATAACAGTCAGACCGTCTTCTCCAGATTTAACAACAACAGTAATGGAAACAAGTCTGACGTCTTTGTTGTGATACCGCTGATGTTTTTAAATATGCATGTGATACTTTATATGAAGGGTTTCATTCCAAAACATTATATATTCAGAGCAGTTTTGGTATCTCTAATGCATTAGTGAATATTTCACTAGCACAGGATACCTTCAAACACATAACTGTGTTCTAGACAAAGATGACTCTGACAGTGTTAATAGGAACTAATAATGTGCTTTACTTTAGGACATCGGTCATTTTGTCAGAGTAGGTGTTACTTTTTTCAAATGGAGGATATCTCACTTCATATGTTTAGATTTAGATGTGCTTCCAAATCATCTGACTAAACTAAAGTCCACTAAACCAAACCTCTGGTCCACGCTTTCCAACTCTCTTCAGTCAGGTACCATAGAGTCCCAGCAGCCAGTCTGTGCTGACTCAGCAGCTGTGTGAAACCCAATGTCTGCTCCCCATAGGGACACAACAGAATATGCCGGAAGAGCCAGCGATAATGCACTGGCACACCACAGCCCCCAGCCCTCTGTCCATCAGTATTGATCTAGACACTGCTTCCCATCAAAGTGACCAACACAGATGCAATCCCCCATCTCTTCTTTTATCGCACGCCCCCTCTTCCTTTAGACTTCTGATAGCCAGAAAGTCATTAAGAGTCGGGGATCTCTATCTGTCCACAGATCTCTATTGAACTTGAATGAATCTTATTCCAGTTTGCCTCTCTCTCTAGCTCAGTCACAATCCATCTCAAGTCAACACTCTTAAAAATAGGATGCCCTCATGTTGAAACACTTCAATACCTACTACCATGCCAGCAAAACCTTTCATGTGAGGTTTGGAAGTGAAAACAAGAACATCTCCACTCCCACATCACCTTTGCTTTACTGCTGTATCTAACTGGTCTCGTTACAGGAATGTGGCATGGTTAGGGATTTGTTTTTTTTTGTTTTTTTGTAGCTGTAAAGAAATGAGTGGAACAAAGTGGGGAGAGAAGTCTGGGCTTGGGGCTCTCTACCTGTCAGGTATGCCAGCAGCAGGCACAGGCAGGCACACATCAGGGTTTCAGTCTGTCACCTCAGCCGGCTCAAAGACCCTCAGTTACTCCTGTATCATCCCATGAATCTGCCTGTCATCCGTGCATGCTCACAATAAAAGACTGATGTTGTGCCAGCAGCCTGATTCGATGTGAACTTGTCTGTGGCCTAGATCTGCACCAGTGCTGTTCAGCCCCGGAGGCGGGAGCGTACAGTAAAGGCCTCTGGCTGTCTGCTGCCTCTGTGGAAGGAGATACTAAATAAAGGCCTCAAGTCATTTTTCTTAGAGATTTCTCCCAGTTCTACGTAGGGATGGGACAATAAAACGTTATTACTACAATAACTGTTATGACACAGGCATACCGTGACCACCGCGATAACTGGCAACTTCTTGAAAATGTTGCATTCATGTTGCTGGCTGGATGCAGGCTGGCAGCTTTTTCCAACTTTTTTTGATTTGGGATTTTTATGTGTTGTTTAAAACTATTCTTGCAGTTTTTATATGCTAAACCAGCATCTTATAATTTTGTTTTTCAAGAAAAAAGTCAAAAATTTGGCATAAATATTTTACATATGTTCTACAGTCTTACATTAAAACGTGTTTAAAAAAAGTGAAATGTCTTGTGATTGATATGATAAATTTGCATATTACTGTTTTTAAAGTTTTGATGTTATTAATTAATTATTGCAATAATATAGTATAAAAGAGATAATTTTGCCCAATCTTACTATTAAATTTTCATATCGGCACAGGCCTAGTTCTACTACTGCTGCTTGTATACAAAGCCATTGCATTTGTATTAGTAAGGTTACATACTGTGTAGGGCACCTTGACAGCAGCAGATTGGGCCACTGAAACGTAGCCTGTTCATACACATTCATTCATCTTCTTCACCCACTTATCCCTATTCAGGATTACAGAGAGCTGGAACACCCAAACATACAGTGGGCAGAAGGACAGTGCTGATAGACACACTCACATTCATACCTATGGGCAGTTTAGAGTCTCCAGTCTACATCACTTGCATTTATTTGGAATATGGGAAGAAATTAATTGGGGAGAACATGCAAACTCCATACAGATGCCTTTCTCATAGTATCCTGTTAATGCTATGCAGCTGAGGTGCAGTTTACCTCCCCAAAAATAAATGAGTGTTGCTGTCAGGGATCACATTAAAACCTAGAGCTTACAGTGTTATGAGAGGCTAACTCCTTGGATATGTGTGTGTGTTGTTTCAGGTGATCTACCTGCAGAAGGCGGAGCTGAGCAGAGAGACGGTGTACCCCATGCACCCCAGCAGCATCCATGGAGTGGAGGACATGTCCACACTGGCAGAGCTGCATGAAGCCGCCATCATGCACAACCTCTATCTGCGCTACCAGAAAGACAACATCTATGTAAGACATCATACTATCTTCATCTGTGAGCCCAGCAGGGCAGCAGTGTATTTATGTTTTATGTGTTTAATGTTTAAAACACTTTGATCAAAGATTGCATTGGAAAGTTCCCTCAGTTAACAGTCAAAACAAAGAGAAAGAAAATATGTGTAAAACCTTCATATTTTCTCTGGTTTTATAAGGCTTTTGTGTTTGGGGTCAAAATTACCCCAAACAACACGGTTGTATACAAAATGTGTACAGGACCTTGAAAACATATCATCATGTTACACTTTATGTTTACCAGTTTTCCCCATGAAATTAGGAAAAGTCGAGTATCAAGCTGAAAAAATAATGTTAATCATGTTTTTAGAGACATTAAATGTTGAATGGGGTCAAATTGACCCTAAACATAACAGGAGGGTTAACACTGTTAAAAAACAGCTATAGTGATGTACCTTGCATTTTGGGTCCATTTTCTTGTTTGGTGGTGTATTTTTCTTATTCCTGTGGATAAATGTTGGGCCATTCTGGGAAATGCAGGAAATCACTAACTGGAGTTGAAGTAGACAAGGCAGGTTGAGGGAAAGTGGGTACACCAAAAAAGTAGATTACAACACTTCACAAAATTCATAATAACTCCTGGAATGCAGTGAACATCACAGATTGATAATATATAACAGTATAAGAATATTCAAGATTTTTCCTTTAATCATCTTTGCAAGAGTCCACGTACGTTTGTTTGACCCAGTCTTCCCCCTGGGATTATTTCCATGACAAAGTGCTTAAGTCCCATTTAAAAAAAAAAAAAAAAAAAAAAACACCACCCAGGCTCTATTGCACCAGGTGGCATCAAACTGAAAGATTCAACCCGACCTCTTTGAAATCTGTATAGGAAAATAATCATCGCCCACAGACACATGGTTACTGTCTTTCTCGAAACCCTATCTCCTAATCTCATCTCGGAGGGTTTGCCTGGCCCATCTAAATGGCATTACAGACCGTTATCATTGTAAATGGAATGATGACCCACAAACACACTTTTGTGAGGCCTTTTTCCCCAAAGTGCGTTACCCGAGCAGGAGCAATGGGTTGGATCCTAAAATAATACCAGCCTCGGTGCAAACTAGGCCATTCACAGCAGTGTAAGGTTATTTTCTTAGAGCGTTACTGACTTCAGGTAGTGTGTCAGAGGAGATAGGAAACTGGGTGAATCTTCTGAACTGATACTTTTTAGTAAACTTCATACAGTAGTGCAATGTTTGTTCCAGTGCTGGTCAAGATGTCAGACTTGTAAATAGTGAAGAATACTAAATACTTTCCCCTATAATCTTCTTTCCCATGTTATTCTTCCTTTCTCCTTCTCTATCTCCCCTGTATCCCCCTCTTTCATCTTTCTCTTCTTCTTCTTCCCATTCTCTCTGCCTTTTCACTTGCCCTGCAGACCAACATAGGTTCTATACTCGCAGCGGTGAACCCCTATAAGAAGATATCGGGCCTGTATGACGGTGCTGCGGTAGATGTGTACAGCAAACACCAGATGGGGGAGCTGCCTCCTCACATCTTCGCCGTGGCCAACGAGTGTTACCGCTGCCTGTGGAAGAGACACGACAGCCAGTGTGTCCTCATCAGGTGAGACTTGGGGAAAATGAGCTGCGAGAATGGGAAGAGTTTCATTCCAAAATGAGGGATCCAGCATTTGACACACCTACTCTTACAAAATGATGGCAAGCATGAAAGTAAGGCACATTATGGGATACTAATAAAGTTATGAGTCATTTTAAGACCTTTGCATACAAAATAGTTCTAATTTGAGAATAAAATCATCTGTGCTTTTGAAGTATTGCCTAATAAGTTTCATGTGGCGATTTTTTTCCAAATGGAATGAATAGCATTTTGGAATGAAGCTCTTCATATTCATTGATTGATTTACAGTGATTGATTTTTTCTTAGGAAGACAGACTTAGAAGAGTTTTTTCAACAATAAAGTTTTTAACCTTTCTCTCTCTGACTACACATGCATGTTTAGTGGAGAGAGCGGTGCAGGGAAGACGGAGAGCACCAAGCTGCTGCTGAAGTTCCTGTCAGTGATGAGTCAGAACTCAGCAGGTACTCCTCCATCGGAGAGGACCACCAGGGTGGAGCAGGCCATCGTTCAGAGCAGGTAGCGTACTGCGCTCTCCCCTCTGACCCTCCCTTCAGTCTGCTGCACTTACCAGAGCTTTAATCCAAAACACCTGCTCTTGCTGGCATGAAAGTACAACTCACACCTGGATATTATTTGAGGTTGTTAGCCATCTTGCGCCCTTTACATTTTAGAGGATCTACTCATCTGTGATTTTAAAGAACAATGAACATCCAGCAGGCAACACCTGTTTTCCAAAGTAGACACGTGAGACTCTTGAATAAAATCCTTCATCTGATTTATTTGCAGTGCGTTTCCCCAGAATTTTATTCTTGTCAGGGTGGAAAAGCCTCTGAAACAGTATTTACACCATCATGGGACACAAAACCTCCCCATTGAAATTAAATTAAATAAAATTTGCAGCTCTTTAAAGCAGGGTGACCCACCCCACTGATGAATGGCAGGTGAAACTCTGATGTAAACGCCATTCAAATTGTAAAAAATGTCTTCCCAATGAATGATATTGCTAATATTTTAAGCCCTGACACAATTAGACAGAGTATAGAGCAAAAAATGTATGGGAAAATGCAAAAATACACGATTATTAGCTTGATTTTGATTTTCCCTTTCTCCTATCTCCAGTCCTATCATGGAAGCGTTTGGGAACGCCAAGACGGTGTACAACAACAACTCCAGTCGCTTTGGGAAGTTCATCCAGCTCCACTTCTCCCAGAACGGAAACATCCAGGGAGGCTGCATCATTGACTGTATCCTTCATCAACTCACATTTACCTAGTGCCTTGGACAGGGTAGAAATTGGGGATAAAAAGGGGGTCATGATTCATAGATGTGATTCTTGTAGTATGTCAGTGTTCTCCTTGACTTTCAACCCTCAGATTTGCTCGAAAAGGTAACCTTGTGTTGTGTTTGGTGACACACATCAGTATCTGGGATGTTTCGTGTTTGTGAATGTATTATTTGATGAGATCAAACTGTAATAATACAATCATCAGCAAAATAGATTCAATTATGAAAGATTGTTTAAAAACTTTTCTTCTAACCCTTATCCCTCCTTCCTAGAACCGTGTGGTTCGACAGAATCCTGGAGAGAGAAACTACCACATCTTCTATGCGCTGTTAGCAGGAGCAGACAGAGACCACAGAGGTGGGTTGTCATGACGTTTAAAGGAATACACCAAGTCTTTGAAGAACGTAGACACTAAAGTCATCTATTGTCCCTAGTAGATTGTTTACACCAGTGGCCCATGCTAACACTTCATCATGCACTATGTATCTCAAAATTTAACAGCTTTTATCACTAAAAAGGTCAGTCCTCCTTGGATAATGCTAGTTTCCTACTATCACTCAAGTGTATGCTAGAGAGTTAGCATGGAGCACCAAAGCGAAGGATCTACCAGGGGCAGATGGATGATTTTGCTGTCTATGCTTTATTATGTGTACTGTTGGGCATGAATCCATTCCATTTCATTTTATTCAGTGTGCGATTTTCCCAATTTCTCTGTGTTGCAGACATGTACTTCCTGTCTGAGGGTCCTGAGTCATACCACTACCTGACCCAGTCAGGCTGCATGAAGGACAGCAGTCTGGATGACAAGCAGCTGTTTGACAGTGTCATGGTAAGGAGGAGGAAGATAGTAATCCTCCAATCCTTCCATATCTACACTGAACAAAAATGTAAATGCAACACTTGTGTTTTTGCTCTCATTTTCCATGAGTTGAAATAAAAGATCTAAGACTTTTTCTATGCACACAAAAGGCTTATTTCTCTCAAATTTTGTTCACAAATTTGTTTAAATCCGTGTTAGTGAGCACTTCTCGTTTGCCAAGATAATCCATCCACCTGACAGGTGTGGCATATCAAGATGCTGATTAAACAGCATGATTATTGCACACACGGTATGCATGGCCTGCATACTCACCAGACATGTCACCCATTGAGCATGTTTGGGATGCTCTGGATCGGCGTGTACGACAGCGTGTTCCAAATCCTGCCAATATCCAGCAACTTCACACAACCATTGAAGAGGAGTGGACCAACATCCACAGCCCACAATCAACAACCTGATCAACTCTATGTGAAGGAGATGTGTCGCACTGCATGAGGCAAATGGTGGTCGCTCCAGATACTGACTGGTTTTCAAAAAATGCATATTAGCCCTCGTCATGTGAGATCCATAGTTCAGTGCCTAATAAATGTCTTTTTTCAAGATAAAACTGCACATTTTAGAGTGCCCTTTTATTGTGACCAGCCCAAGGCACACCTGTGCAATAATCATGCTGTTTATCAGCATGTTGATATGCCACACCTGTCAAGTGGATGGATTATCTTGGCAAAGGAGAAGTGCTCACTAACACGGATTTAAACAAATTTGTGAACAAAATTTGAGAGAAATAAGCCTTTTGCGTGCATAGAAAAAGTCTTAGATCTTTTATTTCAACTCATGAAAAATGGGAGCAAAAACAAAAGTGTTGCGTTTATATTTTATGGAAAGGGATCTCTTCTGCACATGGTTTGTAGATCCTCCAGAGGGCGCCATAACCCTTACAGTATGATGAGTGGAAGACCATCCCTTCACACAGAGATTTCACTCCTAGAAAACATGAGCCTGGGGGGAAAATGTTTTTATTTGATTGTATGTCTAGTTGGCTTGTGAGACACATTTTGAATTATATCCTCTTGAAATTTATGAGGTGGATTTAAAGCCCCAAGGAACAAGGAAGTTCAGTATAACCACTGTTACATCTTGAACGGGCCTATGTTTCCAATGTCTTCAGTGATCACATGTTTCCCCTCATGTCATCTAACCTTCTTCTGTGGTGCCGGTGCAGGAAGCTCTGAAAGTGATGGAATTCACTGAGGAGGAGATCAGAGACGTGTTCAAGTTGCTGTCTGCTGTCCTCCAGATGGGCAACATTGAATTCATGACTGCCGGCGGAGCTCAGATCACTTCCAAAGGAGGTGGGAGAAGGAATCAAATTCAGAAAATTATATTCAACAGATCTATTGGCACAGAACGTATTAGACTGATCCTAAGGGAAGTGCTGTACATGTCCTCACTCTTCTCTGTAACACACTGTTCAGACTGCAAAAAAGCAAAAAAGTAAAATTCCTTGTACTTACAGAACAAAGGTGATTTTGATCGTGATAGCACAAACCTTTTTTCCAACTGTTTACACTGCAATTGATAGTAGAAATAGCCAATTTCTATACCAGATAACTTGTTCACCACTGATGTTGGGTCGCTCCACAATATTCCTAGTGCCGGCACTGGTTTCTAGCTCTGAGTTTGAGTGACATTGCACTAACAGACAGTAGGAGAGAACTAAACAGGCTGTAACATGAGCTTGAGGCTCCTTTGTTTACTGAGTCTGACCTCTTTTCCAAGGAACCAGTGTACTACAGTGTACTACAGACCAGCCACCAGAGTATAGGGAGTTTCCTCCATATAGGATCAGAAGAGATGTAGCTTCTGATGTCTGACATAAATGAGAGTCAGCTGGACCATTAGTCTCTGTTCGGCATTTATGTTATATATATATATAAAATGTACCTTTGTGTGTCTGTGTGTGTGTGTGTGTGTCTTGCAGTGGTCAGCAACGTCAGCGATCTGCTGGGCCTGGACTCCTTCCAGCTGTCAGAGGTGTTGACCCAACGCTCCATGATCCTCAGAGGAGAGGAGATCTGCTCGCCCCTCACTGTGGAGCAGGTAACCACCCATGCTCCTCCACGGTTCATTAGAGGAATCACACAGCTAAGACACAACAGCCTGACGTGCCGATCTGACTGGAGCATGAAACATTTACTTGTCTGTCCATTTTCCCCCTGATCTGAAGGTAGTATCTTGGGGTTTAGGTGCGAGGAGGCGCTGGGGATTGTTCAGAATTCTGCAGCGTCTTCCCTGTCTCGGTCGGAAGACGCTGAAACACAGATGCCTGTTTGTCCGTCCCCCTCCTCGCCCCTCACCCTCCCCCTGTCCTGGTGACACACACAGCCTTTCTCCAGCGCTCTCCCCCACATGCCTCTCCAGATCCCTTGCGTGACTCCCAGCCATTTCCTGCTTTTTGTCTGCCAGATTCCTGGCACAATAAAGCCATCGTGATAGTGATCTGACTCAAAAGCACAATAGAGCCAATGACCGGGGTGAAGTGAGAGACTTCTCCTCTGGAGGCAGTGTAGCCGGGCACCGGGACAGGAGACATTGGCATAATTATTCACTCATGTCTTGCCTGGCTTCAAATGTCCACGCCGTGGTCTGTAATTGACGGGAATATGTGAGAAATGTAATGCATTCGTTATCCTTTTCACCATATGCCACAAGAATGTTTTGACGCATGACACAATCCTGTTTGGATGAGCAGAAGCCCTCAGCCCACGCAGCCGCGTAAATGTCAGTGAATATGCAGAACGGACCTTTACTATTATCACGGGGACACAGAAGTCACAAGAAAGCTTTTCATCACTAAGACAAAGACCTTGTGCTGTCATCCTGCTGCTGCTTCTGCTGCCTGGCCTTTGAAGCTGCTTGTCTCTTAATAGAGTGTATTATTCCTGTCCTGGAGTCAGTAAGAATGGTTTCTTCTCACAGTGGCCAGTGGTCTCCCACCCCATGTTCTGCCTGCTGTAGACCCCCCCCATCCTGGACAAACAGCCATTCTTCTCACCCTTGTGACGGAGATCCTGGAGCCACCAGCGCTCTGTTCACACCCGCTAGTTGTGAGAAATGACTGGGCATGATGGATTACTGTACAGCCCAAGAGCATTGTTGCCCACATATACACCGCCACACTCTGTTTTATTTTCAGTTCAAGCACAATGCCTATAGAGGAAGTTTAGCTGGCGAGCTCAAGCTTTTTATATACATACATACGGAAGGTGTCTGGCTGGAAGGCCGACTTCATGGGAGCTGTTGTCGCTATGGATAAAGTCAGACCTGGGTCAAATGGTATTTAGCATTTGTTTTAACTTGGTTGGAGTGCCAGATGAGTGGAGTTTACCACATCAGGACAATGCAAATAAGGCCAGGTAACTTGTGAATCAGAAAAGTACACTTGATTAACTTTCAAACACTTACGGTAATTGCATTCAGTTTTTTGGCACTCATTGTATTGTCTCATGAGGAAAACCCCACCTGTCTGAACTCCCAGCAGGTAAAACGATACAATAACATGAAATAAAAAGTAAAATGATAGGAATTATATGCAAATACTATTTTATCCAAGCCTCTTTTTACCTTTTGTCACTCTGCCTTATATGGCAGTATAAGAAGGTTTCTGTGGTTAAGGTGTGTCGTCTTCTTCTTTGGGCATAGAAAGGAGACCATGAGGCTAGGGGCAATCGCCTAAGGAAGCATGATTATACTGTGTACCTTGATTTGTCTTTGTTTTTACAGGGTTTTTGTAAAATAACAAATACTGCATGCATTGCGTAACTCCTTTAAGATACGTTGGTGATAAACGACGCTGTCTGTTGTGAAAACAGACATTGTCTTCCCTGCTCTCTGCAGACAGACACTGACAATAACACACCTTTGTCTCCAAACCCGTATTTGTTTTGCAGACACACTGCTGCGGTGTCACACGCCCTGTTATTCAAACAATCAAAAATAACACCGTTTTTAACAACTCAAGGTGTCTGATAGAAGTGATCAAATGTATATGGTGGCATCTGTTGTGTTTAGGCTATCGTGTCTCTGCAGACTTGTCTGTGTCTTCTTTGATGTCTGACTTGGTATCTATGGTAACCTTCGTCTCTTCGTATTGCGATTTGCAGGCCGTGGACTCGCGGGACTCGGTTGCCATGGCGCTTTATTCTCAGTGTTTCTCCTGGATCATAATGAGGATCAACCAGAAGATCAAAGGGAAAGACAACTTCAAGTCCATTGGTATCCTGGACATCTTTGGCTTTGAGAACTTTGAGGTGAGAGTCAAGGTTTATTCTGCAAAAAATATATCTAACTCATCAAATCATGTAGTCTCACTGTGAACCTTAAAAAAAGCATTTCAACACTTAATACTAGACTAAATGCCTTTTCGAGATGCATATTATTTGCAATTGAGCACTGTTCATGGGTGATTTGACCTGCAGAACTGATGGCATTGAAATGAAACTCATGCACCCTTGTTCTCTCGTCCTGCAGGTGAACCGGTTTGAACAGTTTAATATCAACTACGCCAATGAGAAACTCCAGGAGTATTTCAATAAGCACATCTTCTCCCTGGAACAGCTAGAGTACAACAGGTAAAGAGGCCCACAATATCTGCTTACAACAATAAGAGAGATAAACTCATTCAGATATTTTGCTTTTATGCTGGTGGATAATTTGAAAAATACAATAAGGCTTTGGATGTGCTGGTACTAGGGGAGAGAACATCCCACAGACAGTGGGAGAGATAGGACATCGGCTGGGGATGGGGGTTGGGCCTCCTCATGGCGATACAGGCAAACTGCCAGGAGTTTGGAATGGGCTCAGTTTCTCCCCCAGACAGTTGTTTTCTTGTATAATGGGCCAGCAGCTTGGACATGGCTCATTTCATCACATGAACTGCTGGACAATACCACCATTGTGTCTTCCTTGCTGTTTATATTTATATATATCTGTGGTGTGTGTGTGTGTGTCTGTTTCCCCACAGAGAGGGGATCCAGTGGGAGGCCATAGACTGGATGGATAATGCGGAGTGTCTGGATCTCATAGAAAAGGTAGCTGCAGCAGACAGACAGTCAGACCCCGACAGCAAAGTCACAACCAGGACGGACCACAAACCGCCAACCAGAACGTGCTGACCTAGACGCCACACTGTGCTTACATTGACCCGCCGTCCCAGTCTATCATTATATAGTCTAATTTTCCATGTTGTGTGCACAGTAATGTATACCAGTCGGCGGTTAGAGGTAGAGGAAGATAATTTGTGTCATTTTCTTACCATGGTTTGAATTGTTAAAACGGTGGTTTAAGACGGAGTGGTGGTATCCTATAGAGGTTAGAGGAGTGGGCTTGTGACCGGAAGGTTGCTGGTTCAAATCCACAGGCTGGCTGGGGAAAAATTGAGGACAAAACACTTCTCTCTCAGCAACTACTGCCGAAGTGCCTTTGAGCAAGCCGCTTAATCCTAGTAGAAGATTGTGGCTATACTGGTCAGCACCCAGGTGTGGCTGTGTGTAACTGCATGAATGTGAAGCGAGGTGTTGCTGTAAAAGGCCGTGCATGCTCAGTCAACCTTCTCTAGATAAATAAAGATTTTAAAAAAAATCTTAAGAGTGAATGAATACTATGCTGTATTCCGGATGCATTGTTTTAATGAAAGCTGCCAGATGTGCCTCTGTGGGATTATAACTAGTTCCATCATGACTGTGATGTCTTTTCTATCTGTCTGTTCCTCTGCCTGTCTCCCCTTTAGGAAACTGGGCATGTTGGCTCTTATCAATGAGGAGAGTCGCTTCCCCAAAGGCACTGACTACACCCTTCTGGAGAAACTGCACAGTCGACACGCAGTGAGTCCACACACACGCACGCACGCACACACACACGCAGCTTAGACATATGCAACAGATATACATGTGAAAGCACTCTTTCATTTACAGTGCATGCACACACAGTCTTGCTTGCACTGCAGATGTTTGCACAAACACATGCACGCTCAAATGCATAAAAGAATCCTCCATATCCCCACCAAAGCTCCTTAACCCCAGTTAAGGAAATGCCTTCGCCACCCACCAGCCCAGACTCAGCCTCAAAGAGTTAATTCTACCCTCGCTGTTGAATAATGCCTTTGGTGCAGTATTGAACGTCTGTGCAACACTCGTACACGCCCCCGGCTCCTCTCACACGCAAACGCAACAATACTGAAATGTGATCAGCCATTCTCCTGGCCCGATCAGCATTGTGCGCAGGAGAAAAGAGTGTCCTCAGAAGGCCCAGCAGCACCAGGGCTGAAGGAAACAGGAGAGTTACAAGGCAAGACATAAGAACCGCCTGACCTCTCCCTTAGGTGTCTGGCTTCGCTGCTGATCCATGTGTTAGGTTGTTCAGGTTGTGGTTAGAGGGGTTAGAGATTAGGTCTCTTGGTTCATGCAGGGGATATGTTACTTACTTTACAGTTTTTCCAGCCTTTTGGTTGCCTTCTGAACTCCCTCATGGTGGAGGACTCAGTTGGTTTCTTATTTATTCCACTGTATTAGCCGTATTATACCTTCACAAACAGCGATTCAGTAAATAAGGGGGCTCTTTGTCTTGTCTCCTCAGACCAACCCATACTATGTGAAGCCCAGGGTGACTGACCACCAGTTTGGCATCAAGCACTACGCTGGAGAGGTAATTAACAGCACTTACACACACACACGCACACACACACACACACACACACACACACACACACACACAGCCAGACTAGGTTCCTCTCTCTCCCTGTCTGGAGACAGTGAGTGGGGAAGTGAGCAAGTTGCTGGATGGGCACTAGGCTCTGCCTGCCAAAATCTGCTAGAGGATGTTGACACCATCATCCTCTTCTCTCTTGTCACCCCCCCACCCTCCACCTCCACCCCTCCCTTCCCTTTTCCCTGAGTCAGGAGACTCTGCTTCACCCCACCCCTCCTCCCCTACCTTCCCCCACACTGAATGGAGGGCAGAGATGACTCCTGACGGAAATGAAGAGAAAGGGAGAGGGGATCAGGAGAGAGGGAGACGGCTGTCCTGGGCATAACTACAGAGAGGGAGTGACTTGGATAGTGGGGAAGGGATGGGGGTGAGAGGGGGGGTGTCTTGCTGACACCAGGCGGAGTCAAAGATTGGCTTTGATAAAGAATGGCCTTATGAAGACGGCCTCAGACAATGTCCCCTCAGTGTGAGCATGGCAGCCCAGTCACAAGCCTGGCATGGATGCCTATGGTAATGACTTGGTCCGGAGAGGACAGGCAGGCCAGCCAGTTGTTCTCTCTCTCTCTCTCTCTCTCTCTCTCTCTCTCTCTCTCTCTCTCTCGCTCTCTCTCTCTCTGCCTCTCCAGAGAGCTTAGTTGCCTCTCTGAAAGCTCCTACTGTTATCTGAAAGGGCGCCGTGACTTCACCGGAGGAAAGTGTAGCATCCTCCAGTAGATTTGATTATCCATGTGGTGCCAGGGAGATGCAGTTAATTTCAATTTAATTCACTCAGTGCCAGATATGAACTCTCAACAAACAAAGACCAGCTCACCTTGTGAACTGAGTTCACAAGGTGAGCTGGTCTTTGTTTGTTGTTTCACAATCTGGTGTGTCAAAAGGATATGCGAAGAGGCAAATTCCCAGTTGCACTGTGTGTAATATTGCAATTGTAGCGGGTGATTGACTATGGATTTACCTCGGCCCATCTGTCCGGTTGTCTGTCCATCCATCCGTCATTCACAATATCTCGGACGCCACTGATTGGCTTTTGATAAAACTTTGGGGGATGATCTATCTCATTGATCCATTCCAGCATTTTCAAAATGACACTGATTTAGCCTACGGGGGGGCACTACAACGTGTGCTTAATTGTCTGTATGTCACGCACAATATCTTGGACACCACCGATCGCAATTTGATGAAACTTAGTGGAATGATACGTCTCATTGCTCTCTTCCCCCATTTTCAAAATCACACTGATTGGTCCTGCAACGTTTCAGTGTCTGTTTGTCACACACAATATCTTGGGCGCCAATGAATAGCACCTCTTGTTGCTTTATAACTGCTGCATCCAATCAAGAAACATGAGATAACATATTTTCTACTTATTGCCCCACTACAACTCTGCAGCTTTCATGGGGGACAACATGCTTACTGTTTACTTGTTACTATATATATATATATATATATATATATATATATATATCCCAGTGTAGCTGTCTTCAAATGGCTATATCAAATAGCAGACATCAGAATGGGACAGTGGGGAGAGCTTAACAGCACTTATGGTTATTATTTACAGTATGCACGATTAGTGTGCCCACAGGTGAAACTTTGCCCTTGCACTGTGCAGTTCTCTTTGTTTCATTATTCCATTTCTCTTTATTCATCACACCATGCTAATCAAACTGAAACTAACACAGAGAGACTTTTGTATGGGTCTATTTCAACAATGAAGGAATGGGCTGTAATTAGTGTGTCTGTGATATATAAATACCCGTGTCATCTATGGCGGATCTCATCCCCATGAGCCTCAAGGCAGGGGGGGGATATTACTGGATTACACACACACACACACACACACACACACACACACACACACAAAGCCATGCATACAGGCACACATGCACACAAAAATGCTTGCGTTTGCATACACACACACAGATTCTGTACATATACATATTATTTTCTGTGCTTAAATTATTTTCATCACACAGACGCACACACACACACACATGCACGTACACATGTGCACACACAAACACAAACACAGGACGGCATTATGGTGGATCAGGGTGAGGAGAGGAATGCGGTGTTGCTAAGACCGAGGCTGAGCACAACTCAACAGGTGACTGCATTAACACACAGCCCCGCCGCTCTCCTCACAGAGGCCCGCCACAGGCTTTGTTCACACCAAGCCTCAAACACACGCTCGCCGTCCCCACTGATCACACACGCTCACTCACACACTCTCACTCTCATGTACACGTGTGAATGCTCTCATGCGAACACACTCACCCCACAGTCTGCAAAATAAATCCCTTGTATGTTTATATGCGAGTGGACAAATTAAGAGTTTCATTCCAAACTGGGTTATCCATCATTTGAAAATGTTGATGCCCACTCTCATAAAATCTGTACTGGCTTGAAGTTGAAGCATGCAATGGGTTACTATTAAAGTTATGGGTTATATTAAGACTTTTGCATGCAAAATGGTTACATGTTTAAAGATGGAATCATATGTGCTTTTGAAATATTGACTTATGACTTACAAGTTGCAGTTTTTTTCATAAATGGATTGATAGTGTGCTCTTCTAATAATGCTTTACCAATAGCTTCAATAAGTGCATTTATATGCACACAGTTAATAAACACTGAGTAATAGTTCGTACTTTTCACTCATATGTAAGTCTTATTCCAACAATGTTTTTATATCTTTCTTTATATCCCAGTAACAAATATCCCTGTATATGTGAATTAAAACCAACAGTAAATAGCATAAAGTCTTTAAATCTTTCAGTATCCTGGCTTGTATTGGTCTATTATATCATATTCATTTCTAATGTCATTTCTAATAATCAAGATATGAGTTTAGCCAATGACTACTGAAAACAGGATGTGGCATCTACATGCTCCATTCCTTAACAGATTATTTTATTAGCCTGGCTTATATTTGGCTATTAGCGTACATGTAAACAGAGTCTACACGCACATAAATAACCTTTCTGTTTTTCCTGCTGTGTTAGGTGCTATATGATGCACGGGGGATCCTAGAGAAGAACAGAGATACCTTCAGAGACGACATCCTATTTATTCTCAAAGACAGCAGGTGAGCACAGCAGACCTCTGACTGCTGCACTCTGAACACACACCCATACGATTCAGTTTATACAATCATGTTCGCTGTACTGTATTTCCGCAGGCTCGATTTCATCTATGACCTTTTTGAGCGCGTGGGGAGCCGGAGCGGAGATGAGACCTTGAAGATGGGCACGGCCCGGCGCAAGCCCACCGTCAGCTCCCAGTTCAGGGTGAGACTGACGCTTCTTTGCCCCTCAGTATCACTTTCAGTTCCACACTAGTGATTGTATGATCGTGTCATCGGAAGGACAACGGGTTAATTGTCTGCCATGCATCACTGCATATAATGATCACTTAACCCTTAACATTTGGCTCTTTATCTTGTCATAACGAGTGTCAGTGTGGGGGCACAGAGAACAAGAAGAATGGAAATCAGGGGGAGACAGAGGGGAAGGAGAATGCCGTCCGTGTATTTGATCTGCAAAGAGTGGTGGATGATGGGATAGATGAAATATGTGGTTGTGAGCAGCGCTGGGCGGGGGGTGGAGTGGGGGGCAGGAGGGAGGGGGGGAGTGGGGGGGGGGGCTTAGCGTGTCCTAACTGCGGTGCGGAGAGAAGGAGTAGGGGAGGAGAGGATTTGGCAGGCTGCCCCGGCCTACAGTTCCTAAAGCCAGGGGATTAGGGTTGATGGCTGGGCAGAGAGGGGCCAACCAGGGGCCAATCACGCTCAGCTCTGCCAGGCCAGGCCTCGCTGGAGACAGCCTGTCTGAGGCAGGGAGGAAAGGGAGGCTGACAGAGCCTGCCAGGTTCAAGGGTCCTTGGAGTGTGTGTGCGCGTATGTGTGTGTATTTGTATTTGTGTATGTGTTAAGGTAAATATGGCCCTGTAAACACACAGGAACCGAGTGGACAAAGTACTGAACAAATAATAAGTCAGACCTGTCTAGACTTCAACTTGTCTTGACTGAGACTTTTTTTTATATTGTCTTCAAGGTGAAAAACACATTTATGGAAATGTAGTAATTGTAATATAAATGTTCTCTTTTCAAATAAACTAAACAACATCAGCATAAATAAATAAACATAAAGGAATGTGTTGGTGCTGACGAGCCACCTTTCATGCTGCCCTGATGCTTTATCCTGTTGTTATTGATGTGTTTCAGGACTCTCTCCATTCCCTGATGGCCACACTAAGTGCCTCCAACCCCTTCTTTGTACGCTGCATCAAACCCAATATGGACAAGGTAGGTCATGTAAATTTCATTGCACAAAAAATGTCATAAACCATGCCAGGTCTTGTCAAGGTCAGCTCCTGCAAAGTTAAACCTCCTTAGTGCTATTCATAGTTCCCATTGCTCACAGCTAATAGTTAGTCTTGTTGTTGCCATGCTACTATGATTATGACTAACAGCAAAGACATTTTACAATGTAATGACAGTCCTTACCGCAAATTCATAACAACAACTTTTTCAGAAACTTACACACAAGCTGGTAGTGAACTCCTGACTTGGTTTGGCTGCGTATGAAATGCTTAACGCTGATAAACTGACCCTGCCCTCCTGGTTCGGTGAAAAGACTCTCTTTGTGCTTCTCCATATAATGGGGCTGTGTGCCAGCAGCACATTCCTGCCACTTTAGGCCCTTCACCAGGGGTCAGAGGTCACTGCTGGCCACTCCAGCTGCAGCGGCTTGGCTGATGCTCCACTGACCTGGCTGCATCAGTGGAATGCCAAGATAAGACCACAGTGGCTGCAGCCTAGCCAGAGGGAGGGGTAGACCTACTCTAAGACTCTGCAGTTTATTTATTATGCCTCCACCCCTCCACTCCTCCTTACCACATTGCGGCAAACCCTCCAAAACTAGCATTGTTATCCAGTTTCCTGATATTGGATAGTTGTGAATATTGGTTATAGTTTTCTTTATTCCCTGTTAGTGAGTGTGAGTGAGTGAACTGATGGAAGGTATAAGCCAGAGGCATTCAGAGGCTAGGGGCAAAGCTAGTTCAAGGCTATAGAACAGGACGGTGTGCTACAGTAACAGAGTTAATTAATGTACACAGTGTGGGGATTGTCCTCTGTGGGGACGGGCTGCTGCTGGCTCCTTGCCTGCCTCCCTCCCTGCGCGTCATTCCACACCTCCTCTCTCACTCATTAGCATGGCAACTGCACTGTCTTGCTCTCGCCCTCCTTCCCTCTACCCTTCTCTTTTTCCCTGCCTTTCTCTCTCATCCGTCCCCCTGCCCTCCTTGCGTCTGTCTCCCAATTTCGCTCACTCGGAGCACCTGGCCTCGGTTGATCAAGATGGAACAGGCCGTGCCTCTGTTAATCCCACAGAATGACAGGAGTGCATGCACAATCCTCTGACATGCTTGCACGCATGAAAACACACGCACACACACACACACACACACATTCATATAATTTCCACGCACCCACTCTCCCTGGAAAAAACTTCACTCAGGGAAGGGTCAGCTTGTTTGCAGTCAAACATGCAATACTTCTTTCAGCTGCCTAAATCCTCTGCTAAAGAGCAGAGTTCAGAGCTCAGAAGGGGCAAAGGTGTGTGTGTGTGTGTGTGTGAGTGAGTGAGTGAGTGAGTGAGTGCATGCAAGCGTGCAAGTTCCTGTGTATCCAACTCTGTGTCTGTTTCCATGCATAGTAGCATTATCCCGTAATTAGATCGACACATTTGGGGAATGCTGTTGTCCCATGTGGGGCTTATCCAACACCACATGCCCTCGGGGTGACAATGGCCTTCGTGTGGTCCCTCTGACTGATCAGGCAGCCTGGGTAGAGGTGTGAGGCAGCAGACATTACTGATCCTCCTCTCTGATAAGCAGCGCTGAGGAACACGGTGACGCAGAGCTGCGAACAATGCATCTGATTATTCCAGAAAGAAAGGTCTCCCCGGTTGGCAAGGTCTTGCTCAACACTCTCCAGGTTCCTCTGCGGCGGCGTGTGTTTTCTTTGCACAAACCCGACTGTTAATGTAAACTGATAGCCCTCGCTGTGCTAATTCACTTTCTAGTTCAAGTTTAACTCGACTTAGCAGTAGGATCATTTGAATAGGTGTGTTGTCGGACTGGTGTAGGATTATATTTGTTTGTAGAGGTTAGCTGTCCCATAATCTTGCACTAACAGATATGGGAGTATGGGAGAATGCATTTGGGGAACACAAAATTAGTCACCAGGGGCCGGATTCACCAATGTGTTCTTAAGATAGTTCTTAAGAAATGACATAAGAGGAAAGTTTAGGAAGTTCTTAAGAAGGCTCTTAAGTGCAATTCCTCAATATCTTCTTAGTAACAGTCTCATTTCTTACGAATTTCTTTAATTTTCCAACTTAAGAACTTCTCAAAATAGGGCCTGAATTAATTCTAAAAAACTTTAGGCTTACTACCACTGAGGCTAGGAGACAAGGCTAGGAGGCAATCCAAAGTGCTTCCATCTACAAAATAATTGGGGAAAAACCTATTTAGGGCAACTAGGGCAAAGATTTAAAAATTGGTTGCTGTTGGTAACTGTAAAATTTGCAGCTTATTTTCAATAAACATTAGACAGAGGCCTACCTGGCCCTACACCAAATAAAGCTTTACAATAAATGTTCATCTTAATGTTAGGTGTAGGGGAACCTGTGAAGACTTTGAACTATAACCTACTTGTCTAAAATTTGGTTAAATATATGATATTAGAGGCTTACCTTTTCACACTTTTTTAAGACAGGTGAAGGGCTGTCTTAATGTTAAGAAGAAAAATCAAGAACAAATTTGAGAACTTTCATTTCAAGAATACCATTTATTTGTAAGTTTAGAAAGTTAAGAAAATATATAAGAACTGTTTTTGAGAATAGCATTTTTCCTATTTTTATCTTAAGACTAAAGTTAAGAAAAAAATGGCAAGATTTTTTTCATAATAGGGTTTTGTGAATCCGGCCTCAGAACATTAACTGTATTGAGTGTATTAGGCCTGTATGCACTTCAACCTTCTATGCATGGCTATTGCTACAATAATAAAATGAATAAAAGGGCAAGTAGTGTTGCTTTTTCTGTCACTTTTGACAGGTGCAAGCTGGTATTTTGGTACCAGCAAACTTCATGTTGTTTTGTTTTTGGTTATGTCCAGAACGCCAACCGATTTGATCCCGACGTAGTCCTGAACCAGCTGCGGTATTCTGGGATGCTGGAAACAGTGAAGATCCGCAGGGCCGGATTCCCTGTCCGCAGAACCTTTGAGGACTTTGACAGCAGGTCAGTAAAATACACACACACACACACACACACACACACACACAAACTGACAGTAAGGAGGATGAGCAAGTTGGAAGAGTACACATTTTGTTACTAGTTCCTAACCAAATAAAAGTTAAACCTCAAGTCTTGATGCTGAAAGCCTGTATGAGGCATTTAGTCTCATTGTACTGAAAGGTTTGTGCTATTGTGTGTTTGTAAATGTGTGTGTGTGTGTATGTATTGTGTGTGTGTGTGTATTCCCACAGGTACAAGATGATCCTGAAGAACAAAATCCACTCAGACGATGTGAAGGGGAGCTGCTCAGAGCTTCTCACACTACACGACAAGGCTAAGAAAGAGTGGCAACTGGGGAAGACAAAGGTGACGCGCGTGCACACACCCACACACCCACACACACCCACACACACATACACACACACACACACACACACACACACACACAGACACACATTGAGGGCAGGATAGAGTTGCAGGTTTGAAGCAGACAAGAACACAGCTGGGCAGGCTGTGAAGGGATCAGGTGAAATGTCAGCTTATGTTTTCTATAAGCTGGCCTTCACAACCAACCATACAGCTGGTTTGAAATCACCATTTTTAATATTAGATCTCCAAATATCTTTCCGTCATAGTATGGGATTTAGAGGATTACATGAAGGAGTAGACGTTATACATAATGTAGAGTAATTGTCTGCAGAACTTTGTGATAGAAGATCAGTTCAAGCTGGTTAGTGCTGTGCTTTCTCCAGAAACCCAGCTCCTGTCCTTCCCAAGCTGTTGGCCTCCTCTGTGACTCACGTCCGGAGGATTTCTCTGGCCGGTTGTGGTCAGTCTTCTGTTCTTCTGTTTACAGCCGCAGAGTTATGTGATTACCCCTAAACCCTGACCCCCAACAACTGTTACTGTAACCGTAACCCAGTGCGGGTCGCTTACAGTAAATCCGGAGGCAGCTTTACTTACTGTAGCTGGAAGAGTGTTAGCCTCTTGACACTCGCCAAGCTGCTGAGCTAATAACATGAACTCCTGGCGAACGGGGCAGCAGTGATGAGGCATTGTAACTGAGCAGGGGTTAGAGGACAGTCACGCATTTTGCAGATGAAGGTTTGCATAGTATGATGATTCCCATCTGCTGCAATAGAACTCTCAGTGACCCTCACCTCTCTCTTTGTCTCTCTCTTTCTTTCTCTTTCCCTGCCTCGTCGTCTCTCTCTCTCTCTGTCTGTTCCTCTTTGTCTCTTTATTTCGAACAATCATCGACTCCCCGGTGGAAAGCCTTCTCCCTCCTCTCCATCCTCATTGAATGATTAACTTTTAATGACTTGTTTGATCTGAACTCTGGAGAAATGCGGACGCTTTGCTTCATGTCGAAAGAGCATTGGATGGTCTTTCTGAAGGAGGGAGACCCATAAATAAGAGCGTTTTTATAGGGTTTCTAGAAATCAGCTGAATCCACATTTGTCCCACTGTTATTTCCTGCTCTATGTTGTGGTCCCTTTATGTCTGTCAAACCGCTGAAGACATCTCTCATTTGTTGGTGCCATTTTGATAGTTTTGTTGTGATACCCCGTTGGGCTGGCACCATGGATAGTGATAATTGCATACATGGCATGTTAAAACACATTCTGAAATATACATCGAGAACAACAAAACACAAAAAAAATGTCTGGAACCACACTTTGTGCTCTTGATGAATGTATTACCAATGTATGACCATGAGTGTGCACATGCCCACACACACAGACACACACACACGCACACACACACACACACCCCATGCAAACCTCTGGAGTCATCATGCCTGGCTGATTTCTCGGCTGCAGAATAGCTTCATTGTCCCTCCGTGTGGGTCGGGGTTGGGGAACTTCAATTTGTTTTCAGCGCAGCCCGTCGTGCATCCAGGGTCAGCACACTGGCCTTTGGTGAACTCTCTGCTCCAGCTTAGAGAGAGAGAGAGGGAGGGAGAGAGAGAGAGAGAGAAAGGGAGGGAAAGAGGGAGAGAGAGAGATGATAAGGGCTTTTTACATTAATGCCCAGAGCTAGGCCATGTTTACAGTGGGTATCATATCTTGCACGTGTCTGTGTTTTTGATAGCGCCAGCAGATTTTTGGGTTAAAGTCGGGAGATGAAGTGTGGGTTGTGGGATGGGGGGCAGAGACAGAGGGGGTTGCATTTCCTTTGTAGAAACAATCTGTGTGTAATTATATCCGTGCTGATTGTGTGTGGAGGAAGTGCGTACCCAGAATTAGGGGCTTGGGTGACGTTGGACGGCCGAGGTGTGTGTGTTAGTGCGTGTGCGTGCGTGTGTGTGTGTGTGTGTGTGTGTGTGTATGTGTGTGTGTCTGTATGTGTGTGTGCGAGCCATTTGTTTTACAGACGAGGGAAGGATGTGGACGAGGAGGAAGCTTCCTCCTCTCAGAGACGCACAGAGGCAGGCAGGGCTGCAGCTGTGGGATCCTTTGATTAGTGGAACATCTGGGATCACGACACACAAACACACACATACCCCCCCCCCCCACACACACACACACACACACATGGCTACACAAAGGTCTCCCCCTCCACAGAAGCAGATGGGTGGGTCCTCCAGGCTAGAAACTAACATGGCATTATTAGGCCCATATTTAACCGAAGCACCTTAGCACACACAAATACACACACACACAAACACTCGGCCACACAACTGGCTGCGTCTCCCAGCCTAGACACGAATGTGGTCAGACAGATCAAATCTGTGCATGCATTTCAATGTCGTATTGCTATGTTTCTTTCTTCTCTTTTGTCTGAGAGGAGCAGTAGGGCGATGTTTCTCATTCTATCTGAAGAAAAGAAATACACTTTTTTCAGTCGGGCTGCGCCTCAGCTGTGGCTGTGATTTACCGTCAAATGACCCACAAAGAAAGTATCAACTTTGAAAAACTGCAGCAGGAGCCAGGGAAGGGTTAACAAAAACTCTTTCTCTGCCTCCTTCCTTCATAAGAGCAAGGAGGGGTGTGGCCTGCTATCTGGACACCAGCCACCATCCCTCCCCCTCATCCCTCCATCCCTCCCTCCCCTCCCCTCCCCTCCCCTCCCTTCCCCTCCCCTCCGTCTCTGTGTCTCTCTGCCTGTGCACGTCAGTTGAGCTAAGAAAGCAGCAGTAGCAGCAGCAGCAGCAGCAGCAGCAGCAGCAGTAGGGAAACGCTCAGGAAGGACGCGTGAACACAATGAGGCTGTGCAGCAGCGGTGGCAGCCACACTGCGGTCCTGGTGCCAGGTTCCCCCTCTCCTCTGCTCTGCAGTCAGGGCGAGCAGCTAGCTCACTAGCCTCAGCCGCACCGCAGCTTCCACTGCAGCGGGCAGAGGGTGCTGCCAGCAGACAACAGGGGCCCTACACATCACAGCGGGCCCTCTTTCGGAGCCTTACCAAGAAGAGGAACTAACCCATCCCGTTTCCTCTCTCTCTCTCTCTCTCTGTCTCTGTCTCTGTCTCTGTCTCTCTCTCTCCCCCTCGGCCGTGGCGCTGCTCGTCCCGCAGGTGTTCTTGAAGGAGGCCCTGGAGCAAAGGCTGGAGAAGGAGAGGGAAGAGGTGCGGCGCAGGGCTGGCATGGTGATCCGCGCCCACATCCTCAGCTATGTGGCAAGGTGAGTGGTGAAGGGTGGAAAAGGGGCTGAGGGGGTGGGGAGGGATGAGTGACGGCGACAGTTGTCAGTGTTTGTTTTGTGATAGAGGTGTGTGTGTGTGTGTGTGTGTGTGTGTGCATGTGTGGGTAAGTGCGTGTGCTCATTCATTGTGTGTGCGTGTGTGTACGTTTGTGCCTCTGAGTGTGCAAGTATGTGCGTGTGCTCATGCAATGTGTGTGCATGCATTTGTTTGTGTATGTATATATGTGTGTGTGTGTGTGTGTGTGTGTGTTTATATAAAGGAAGTTGCTCTATAGATTCTCTATGGAAGTGTATAGTTATTATGTGTTAGCTACTCTGAAGGTCTGAGGTGGACAGTTGAAGTATCTTGTGCATTCCACATCAACGCTTTTAATTGACTCTTTATATACAGTAGACTCTTCCTTGATAAATAAAAAAAGAAGACTGTTAGATGAGTTTGATTTTGTATGATGTACAGGTCATGCCCCTTAATTGGACCACTCTTCTATGGACAGTATCCTCTTTGATCAAAATCAGACTCCGGACTCCAACTTAATGGGATCAAAAGTACAGTAGATCCAGTTGTCTGTTTTTTTCATTGAATAAATCGTTTCAGTCTGTGCATTCAGCCTAGTTTTTTACCTTTCCACTCTGCCAGGGAGATAGGACATCCATCACTATGGTGGTTTAGGAATCTGCATAGGCAGACACCCCCAGGCATGTAAACTAGCTGCACTCCACCTGCATGCTGCCACATACAAGGTCACATACAGTCCTCTGAAAGGCTCTGTTGGGAGAGTATAATGGGGCTGCTGACAGTGCTAAGGCTGTGGGTTCAGTTCCCTTTGGGGCCAACCATACTAAAAACCAAGGCTCTGGAAGTTGCCTTAAGGCACGAGTAAACCCTTTGTATTATTATATGTAACATTACCTCCAGTCGAGCTCTGTGCCGAAGAGGCCATGCAAGGATTGTTGCAGAGACTAGGCCAGGGCTAAGGGTCAGGGAGTCAGAGCATTGTGTGTGGTCCTCAGCAAGTCACGTGCGTTTGTGTGTATGTGTGTTTATGTGTTCATCGTGTGTGTGGTGTGTGGTGTGGGTGACGGGGCTTAGTCACAGGGCTAAACACAACAGCCCACACAGCCACACTGGCACAGCACCAGCTCATCAAACTCCAAACATTGCGCAGTTTGCAATATACAGGTTTTTTTTAACCAGTGTGTTTGTTTAAATGGAGAAAGCCAGTGGGTGTTTTGAAGCAAGCCCATGTAGCACAGTGTGACGTCACAGATTTGTTCATGGTGACACAAAAAAGCGACCCAAATAATGTTGTGTTACAATATGAGACTTTTCTTGATACTAACTATAAATTTGTGTGTTTGATTCCCTCATTAGGAAGCAGTATAAGCGGGTCCTGTCCAGCGTCATCACCATCCAGAAGAATTACCGCGCTCACTTTTGGAGACGCGTCTTCCTGCGCCTGCGCGTGGCGACCGTCGTCCTGCAGAAACACCACCGAGGCCAGCTGGCCCGATCCCTCTATCGCCAGATCCAGGAGGAGAAGAGGAAGCGAGAGGAGGAGGAGGAGAGGAGGAGGAGGGAAGAGGAGGAGGAGCGGAGGCGAGTAGAGGAGGAGAAGAGGAGGCTGGAGGAGGAGAGGAGACAACAGGAGGAGGTGGAGAAGAGGAAGAGAGAGGAGGAGGAGGAGGAGAGGCTGAGGCTGATGGAAGAGGAGCTGAGGAGGAGGAAGGAGGAGGAGGAGGAGTCGATGAGGAAGGAGGAGCTGAGAATGAGGAAGGAGAAAGAGGAGGAGCAGAGAATGGCAGCCAACGGGGACAAGACAAGGTATAGTCCACTATACTAAACTCTGTGAAATATTGGAGGTGTAATGATCACCACCATGACTTAGATCGTTCCATTATTTGTATGCAATGCAGCAGTATTGATCATTTCCATTGCTTTTTTTATTTTGTCTTTAGGAACTCACTGGGGGTGAACGGTGCTTGTCAGAAGGTAATTCCATCTCCATAAACCACATAAACATCCATAAACTACAGTGTTCAGCAAATTTTATTCATATGACAAAATGCATGTGATGTGAATCTCGCGGGAGACTCCAACGTATAGTTGCTTAATTTTGCTTTCTATTTCTCTCCCCCTGTCCTTGTCATCTGTCCATCCTTCAGAAGGAGCTGTCCCAGTCTCTGTCCTCCAGCCCCGGGCCGGGCCACACCTCAGACGAGGAGAGCCGTCAGATGGAGGAAATCCTGCGCCTGGAGAGGGAGATCGAGCGTCTGCAGAAGCAGCAGGAGGATGGAGTGTCCCTTCTGGGAGACGGGGCCCGAGATGAGCTTCGCCAGAGGAGGGACGCCGAGATCTACAGACTGGAGAAGGAAGCCTCGCGCGTGGCTACCGAGTTCCTGGATCTCCTGGACTTTGGCGGCTTAGAGCCATCTCTCTCCAGCGAGGAGAACCTCCACGACCCAACCGAATCCACGGCCCCTCTGGCTGAGGAGGAGGTGGACGAGGGCTTCCACGCCGAGGAGGAGTGCATTCCTTTGCCTGACTTCCCTCCGCCAGCTGCGGCGCCTCTGGACCAGGAAATATTCCAAAGTATTCCCCCTCCTCCGCCTGCCTTCGCGGAAGGACTACTGGTCTCGGCCTCCTCTGCCTCCTCCGCTGCGCCAGTGAAGGTCTCCAATGGACCGAGGCATGTACCTGTTCTCACGCCTACTTCAAAGGCCCCCGCAGCCTCCCCGACCCCCGGCCCTCCTCCTGTCCTCACCAACGGAGACAGGCGGCCGTACCTGAGGGCCAGCAGGGGGTCGGACATTGAGCCGGTGAGCGAGGAGCCGTCCCACAGCATCCTGCCGGACACGGAATCAGACTATGATCAGGATGAGTACGAGGAGGCTCATGGGAGCTCAGGTGCCAGCACCAACGACGGCCACGCCACAGATGAGGAGGTGTTACGGAAATCTTCCTGCACCCAAAACAGCCTGGACTCCTTCAGAGGCAGCTCTGACTCGGTGAGGCCCGCTAAATGAGAACGAACAGGCTAGGGGTCATTTCTGTCTAAATCAGATAAATAAGAGTCTAAATAAGAGTTAAGTTGTTGGCAGTCTCATTAAAATTCCATCAGAGGTCCAGTGGAATCAAATCATGTCAAATCAGTCAAAACAAGTAAACCCTTTGCAGAAATTGGATTTAATGTTTAATAGAAAGAGCATGAATTGCAATTTCGCTAACCCTGTCTTTTCTTAGTTCTTTTGCCCTCAAAATCCACCCAAATATATATCACTATATGTCACTATATTTCTCAGTTGCGTAGCCTCCTCTTGTCAGGTCTGACTTCAGTCATGGTTCAGACACATAAGTCTGACACACACCTCAATTTCCTCTGGGCATATTATGCTTCCCACACACTCATTCAACACGAACACCCCCAGGCATCTTAAAAACCGGCGTTCAGCGCACACGTTAAAGCCTGAATCTTCCCTTAACTTGTCACAACACCCAGCTCATGTTAGAATCACAGTGGAATACTGTAGCAATGATTTTGTTGGCTCTGCTGGCGTGCATGTGAATCTGTTCCCAGATACTGCCAGTCAAGCAGAGAGCTTGGACCAAACACTGTCAGTTCAGCAAAATGACAGAGGAAGGGAGGGAGCGAGCGTGTGTGTGTCTGTGTGTGTGTGCATATGTGTTTTAGGGTTAGGTTGGCTTTGAGTCAAAGAGAGAGTGATGACTTGAGAGAGGTTGTCAGGAGTAGAAGGGGGGGGGGGGGGTGTCAGACAGTTTCAGGGCACTGATGTAACTGAAATTACAGAATGAAGCAGTAGACTCCCTCTAGTCTTCACAAGGAAAAAAATTTACCTGTTCATTCCTGACATGAAACCCTTATATTGCAACTGTGCAGGTTTTAGAATTATATGGCTTTATCGACTGTTTGGAGAGTTGCAAACATTTGAACATGCCATTTAAATGCCCACAGCACTGCAGATTGCTCTTACAAAGGACTTCTCTAATCAGGAAAAACCTATGTTTGTGTTTCAGTTCATTGACAGCGATGAGGACAACGACGGCTATGTGGACACAGATGAGGAAGTTTCCAATGGGAGAGTGAATCTGCTGAATGGCAGCGGGCCTCCCTACTTCCACAGCTACCTCTACATGAAGAGTGAGTAGCTTTGCCAAATCACTGCCCAGCAGGCATGCAGATGATTTATGCACAGCTGAACGCAGCATGTGTGGTGGTGGTATCCTGAGTTTCAGAAATGTCTTACAGGCTTGCCTTTGACTCCGCTGCTGTTGACAGTTATCTTTTTTTCCATTTACAAATGACTTTACATTTACATTTTTTTGTCAAGTACTCAGAAAAATCTTTCTTCATATCCTTTTTTTTCACTTCTTTTGCATCTTTCATTTCTTTCTTTCTTTCTTTCTTTCTTTCTTTCTTTCTTTCTTTCTTTCTTTCTTTCTTTCTTTCTTTCTTTCTTTCTTTCATTCTTTCTTTCTTTCAATTGTGCTTGTGCTAATGCTGATGAGGTTTTACTGTGTTTTTTCCATTTTTCCTGTCATTTTGTGAGATTTTTCTTTGAAGAACATAAAAAATTGAAGTCTTTCTGTCTTTCTTTGTTCTTTCTTTCTTTCTTTCTTTTTCCTCCCTTCCTTCCCTCTGTCCACCTTGTCCTCTCCCAGGCGGTCTGATGATCCCGTGGCGGCGGCGCTGGTGTGTGCTGAAAGACGAGACCTTCATGTGGTTCCGGGCCAAGCAAGACTCCCTCAAATCCGGCTGGCTTTACAAGAAAGGAGGGGGAATGTCCACCTTGTCTCGGCGCAACTGGAAGATGCGCTGGTTCGTGCTGCGGGAGTCTAAGCTCATGTACTTTGAGAACGACAGCGAGGAGAAGCTGAAAGGAACCATCGACATCCGCACAGCCAAGTAAGGCCCAACTGTTAGACCCAAGCTCCTTGGTGTTTACATTTTAGACTCACATTTTCATGTTAGGTTAGAATTGATATTTGTTGAATTCATATGTTCACTTGCTTTAATAAAGGAGAAAATGTTACACTTTATGGCCCACTAAATTGTGGTTTACTCTTGGTCTTTCTGTAGGGACATAGTGGACAACCATGAGAAGGAAAATGCACTGAACATTGTGACGGATGAGAGGACCTACCACATCTATGCAGAGTCTCCTGAAGATGCCAGGTACATTATATCTGCATATCCCATGGAAAGCCTCTTCATTAAATAACTGTAGTTGCCATATGAGCTATATTTTACTGTGTTCTTTACCTCACTATGGAAATAATATGTGGAAATGAAGTTCCCCCTTGTGGTCGCCAGTGGAACTTCATGGTGTAATTCTCTTAGCTGCATACTCATTGATTTCCTCTGTTGGTTTTTTTGTGTTTGAACTCCCTCTGACCCCGTCCAGCGGTTGGTTCAGTGTGCTGAGTCGAGTCCACAGCGCCAGCCCAGAGCAGCTCATGGAGATGCACCATGAACAAGCCAACCCAAAGAATGCAGTGGTTAGTGCTGTTTTACCTCTGTAGCCTCCTGCCTGGGCCCCAGACACATATTCATTTTCAGCAATAATGATGAAGCGTGTAACTCAATCAGCTGCACAATGATATCCAGACCTGGGTCAAAGAGTATTTATTTTGTCATTTTTGAGCAGAATTTTTTTTACACATACACTGTAATTTTTACCCATATACTGTACATTGCTAATTTTCATGGATATTAAAAGGAATACAGTGTAGAGTGTAGTGAGTAATATCTATCCACAGATACAGAAATTAAGTGAGCAAGAAAAAGTGACAGGAAACCATGATGAGAATAAGAACAAAAAAGGAAAATGGAGGAAAGACAAATATTCAATTCAAATCAGATAACGTATATCCATAGCTAGCACAAAATAATTAATACTCCCTATATTACCCTAACCACCCCTTTACTTCCCTTCAATCTACCTTACCCTCCCTCCTTTCCTATGCCTCCACCTCCTTCCCCTGACCCCCGTCCCTATCCCTCTTTGCCCCCAAATAGTATTTTTAAGTAATTCATAGAATTTGTTGTAAACTGCTTGGAGTACAAGATGATGAGGTTTACTGTATCAGGGCAAGTTAGAGTCAGGTAAGTTGTCAATTACAGAAAAGTAAGGCAACTTTCAAATACCGATTGTACCGAACTGTAATGACCCATGAGGCAAACCACATCTGACACCAAATTAGGCTAAAACCAACCTTAGAAAGCATTTGCAAATCACTGCTGTTGTATGAAAACCTCACAACTTCTGTTTGGTGATTTTTATGTTTTAACTTCAATTGAAGGATTAGATTATCTTTTATGGGTTTGAGAAAATTCTACGACCCCTAGGGTTTATGAAATTCTCTCAAAACCCATTGGATAAACTCAAAAATGCATGATTGTCAGTCTGAAATAAGTCTGTTTCCTGAAAAGTTGACATTTGGGAGATGCAAGGTTTTCACCTGACAGCCCACCTATTTGGCTAAGGTCTGATGAAGTCATACTAATTCATCCCTCTCTTGTCTCTCTAGGGAACACTTGATGTGGGCTTGATTGATTCTGTTTGTGCATCGGATAATCCTGACAGGTGAGAAACAGTCCACAGATCTAACCCATATCTGATTGAAAGGTTTTTGTTAAAACTACATGCTATAACAATGTGTGTGTGATGTGTTCTGCTCCCAGACCCAACTCGTTTGTGATCATCACGGCCAACCGGGTGATCCACTGCAACACAGACATGCCGGAGGAGATGCACCACTGGATCGGCCTGCTGCAGAAACCCAAGGGAGACTCCAGGATTGACGGACAGGAATTCCTGGTCAGAGGTCAGTCAAAAGGGATACACACTCTCACAGTATGAGAGTGTGATTCATGTAATTTGCTTAAAGGATATAAGGTGATATAGTTCTGGTTAGCATAGATGGCTAGTGTGATACCGCACTGAGGTGAGTAAATGCACTGTATTTGCATAAAATAGGGATATATGATAGTGAACTATTAAGGGAAAAGTCCTTTAATCTAAAATACTCTTTATTAAGATTCCATGAGTAATTCATTTCTTTATCCCACCCCAGGCTGGCTGCATAAAGAGATGAAGTCAGGAGCCAAAAGCACCTCGCTGAAGCTGAAGAAGCGCTGGTTCGTTCTGACCAGTAATTCCCTGGATTATTACAAGTCGTCAGAGCGCAGCGCGTCCAAGCTGGGAACGCTGGTCCTCAACAGCCTCTGCTCCGTGGTGCAGCCGGATGAGAAGGTCTTCAAGGACACCGGTCAGTTCGTGTTCACCGTTGTACTCCTCTTGTAGAGAAATATGCTTGTGGGTTTAAGTTATTGTTATAGTCACTGAAAGAACTGAATAGGAATAATACACTCGCTCTACTAGTAGCGCCATCTCAACCTTCCAGCTGGAAATGTATTGTTTACAATTGTTATACTATCTTTAAAAAAAAAAACAGTTTCCCCAAATGTATGTTGTTTGCACTATTATATTATATAATATTATATTATATTATATTATATTATATTATATTATATTATATTACTATCTAAAATTCCCCATAGGGATCATTCATCTTTCCTTATCTCGTTTTACACTATTTCATATGCACTCATTTCTAATCTTTGAGCAGTTAGGGATTATTTTTTGAGAAGGAAAAGATATTCCTGATCTTTGAAGTTCTCTTAAGATCTTCCAGGGAGTTTTTTTTTTTTGTCTATTCTACATTGTTCTAATAATTACTTTTTGCCTTCTTCCCCCAGGTTACTGGAACATAATAGTCCACGGGCGTAAACACTCGTACCGTCTTTACACCAAAATGCTGAATGAAGCCATGCGGTGGGCGTCTGCCATACAGGGGGCGATAGACAGCAAGGTTCCCATCGAGACGCCCACCCAACAACTCATCAGGGACATCAAGGTACGACAGCATTCACTACGCTAAAGTCACGCTAAAGTCACGCTAAAGTCATGGTTACTACTAATTACTATATCATATGTCTGGCTTTGAGATTTTATGCTGTATGTGTACTATACACAATTGACTGCAATGTGCTCATTGAATTACACAAAGAAATCAGCATAACATTTTAATAACATTTGCATATTGATTTCATCATAACTCCCAATTCATTTCAGCTGTGCAAGGCTTTACCTGGGACACACACTGTAGTAAAGTGAGGTACTTGTTCTCACTGTGTGTGTGGAGTGATATTCCTTTAGTCTTGGTTTTGCCTCTTTCAAAGATTTTTTTCTGACTTATTTTCTTCACATTCAGCTGTTTGCTGGATTTAGTGCAGTGATGTCATACATCACTGATATTGCTATTCTGTTAACTTGATCACTTTAATTAAACACAGCGTTGATCTTTTCACTACTATCAATAAGCTGCAATCTTGCTAAATTAGAAATTCCTGAAGACATTTCTATCAGACCGCTGATCCTGCTGTCTCTCCAGGAGAGCAGTTTGAACGTGGAGGCTGTGGAGCAGACATACTGGAGGAACCCCATCCTGAGATATACCCAGCATCCTTTGCACTCCCCTCTACTACCTCTGCCTTATGGAGATGTCAGCGTCCACTGTGAGTGTACTGGCCTGCAGCTACTGATGAGATACCCTATCTGACTAGACGGTTTGTAATTAAAATCTCTCTCTTTCTTTCATTCTCTCTCTCTCTCTCTCTCTCTCTCTCTCTCTCTCTCTCTCTCTCTCTCTCTCTCTCTCTCTCTCTCTCTCTCTGTCCTCACTCCCTTTTTCTCTCTCAGTGCAAAAGGAGAAGGGCTATGCCAGCCTGCAGGACGAGGCTGTGAAGATTTTCAACTCGCTGCAGGAGATGGAGGCGGTGTCGGATCCTGTGCCCATCATCCAGGGAATCCTGCAGACCTGCCAAGACTTGCGGCCGTTAAGGGATGAGGTCTACTGTCAGCTGATCAAACAGACCAATCACGTCCCTCAGCCCAACAGCCCGGCCAATCGTGCCCACTGGCACCTCCTGACTTGTATGAGCTGCACCTTCCTGCCCAGCCGAGGCATCCTGCGCTACCTCAAATTTCACCTCAAAAGGTACTGGGCACTGTTGGACATTGGTCTTCAGTCATGACAGTGTGACCTGCCATTATTGTTTCCAGAAAGATGTTCTCAATTTCTGTGGGACTCACGTAGATGAATATTTCAATAAAAAAATCAATATCTGTGTGAATTGTTTTTTCTCCCAGGATTAAGGAGCTGTTCCCTGGTACAGAGATTGAAATGTTTGCCCATTTCATCGGTGAGTCTCTGAAGAAGACTAAGACCAGGGAGTTTGTTCCCTCCCAGGAAGAGATCATGGCTCTGGTGACCAGACAGGAAATGACTACCACAGTCTACTGCCATGGAGGAGGCTCCTGCAAGATCTCCATCAACTCACACACCACTGCTGGAGAGGTAGGCAAGCTGTAGTCACTTCTTACACACTGTTAATGTTTCAATTTTGCTAGATTGTTTTAAAAGTTCCTCAACACGACATAATGGAATAAATTCTCTGTGGAGATCTGTGTTTATCAATTTCTTAATTATTCAAAATACGACCTCGTCTCGTGGCAAAACAGGGTGCCATGTAAAAAGGAAAACGTTGCAATTCTTGACACCTTCCCCTGCTTCGTTCAGGTGGTGGAGAAGCTAATCCGAGGCCTGGCTATGGAGGACAGCAGAAACATGTTTGCTCTGTTTGAACACAACAACACCATTGACAGAGCTGTGGAGAGCAGGGTCATTGTGGCTGATGTTTTGGCCAAATTTGAAAGGTATGTTGTACATATTAAGATCAAAAGGGTAATTTTCCACTAGATACTGTATTTGATAATACTATTATGCATTCAGTGTCCCAGTAGAATACTATTGCCAGGTAAAGTACATATGGATTTGCTGTCAGAACTTGGTAATGATCAGGCCCAAGAAAAAGACAAAGAAAAGACTAAAGAATGGAGCAAAATAAAGATGTGTAAGTGAGTGGCTTGTCCCGTTGTGATTTCCCACTAGGCTGGCTGGCAGTGAGGAAGCGGAGGATGATGGCCAGTGGAAACTCTACTTCAAACTCTACTGCTTCTTGGATGTGGAGAGCATGCCTAAGGAAGGAGTGGAGTTTGCTTTCATGTTTGAACAGGTGTGTTTCATTCATCATGTTATGCTACGATGAGAGTGTTTTCAATCAGTAAAGATAACATAAATACCAGTTGGTGTCGATGTTTTACTCTGATACTGCTCCTCCAGGCCCATGAGAGTTTGACCAGTGGCCACTTCCCTGCTCCTGAGGAGACGCTGCAGCACCTAGCCGCTCTGCGCCTGCAGTTCCTGCACGGAGACAAAGCACGGGTCAGCTGGAGCCTGGACAACGTTTACCCCGTGGGCCGCCTGCGCAACCGCATCCTACAGTTTACCAAGGTGGGCGGGGCCGCGGGGCCGGGCCACACGCTGGAGCGTCGGAGGACCAGCTTCCTGGATGGGACGCTGCGGCGGGGGTTGAAGACGGGCTCCATGAAGAAGCAGCGCATGGAGGAGGAGCAGATGCTGGAGATGTGGATAAAGGAGGAGAGCTCTGCCACCAGGGCGAGCATCCTGGAGAAGTGGTCCCGCCTCCAAGGTCTGGACCAGCACCAGGCCATGCTCAAATACATGACTATCATCAAAGAATGGCCCGGCTATGGATCCACACTCTTTGATGTCGAGGTAAATCTACTGCATCTTTGATTGTGACTTAGAGGATGTCCAGTATCATGATGAAAGCCTGCAGCGCACATGGCATGGTGTTGATCAGATCCTGTGTGTGTGTCTGTGTCTTTGTAGTGCAAAGAAGGAGGCTTCCCTCATGACCTGTGGTTGAGTGTGAGCGCTGAGAATGTGTCCGTCTACAAGAGAGGAGAGCCCAAGCCTCTGGAGACCTTCCCATATGAGCACATCATTTTCTTTGGCGCGCCGCAGCCCTGCACCTACAAGATCACTGTGGATGAGAGAGAGATGTTCTTTGAAACACCACAGGTACATCTTTGTCTCTAATCTTCTCAATCAGGATATATAGAAGAGAACCGTTTATATTTATCTTTTACATGTGCTGTTTTGTTGCTTTCTGGTGACTGTGTGTTCCATCTGTACTCTGCCAGGTTGGAGAGATCACAAAGATCATGAAAGCCTACATAAACATGATCGTGAAAAAGCGGTGCAGTGTGAGATCTGTGTCCAGCTACGGAACCAACTGGATCAGGTGATGGACAGGACACGACCCAATATGTACTCAACTACACCTGACCCAAAAGGAGCAGGGGAAGAGAGCGTAGAGAAGACAAGAGGAACAAATCACCTCCACAGAGATCATGCCTCAGAGCTTTTGACTGACTATAATACAGCAAAATAGACAAACTCTGTTCAGAAAGACTCAAAAAGACACAAAAAAAATGGTGATGTCCTCCCTGCTTATGGCAAAATTCAGAACATTCTAGCTTCTGCACAATTATAAGCTTTACAGCTATCTTGACTGAGTATTGCTTTCCTCCATGCGGTCTCCAAGCTGAAAAACCATGTTATGCTCACATTATTTACACTGGTCATTTCTCACATGTTGCTTTAAATGTACTTTAGGCATCAAACATCTTTTTAAAGGATTGCTCTTCTTCAGCAATCCATGCTGTTCTTCAGCAAAGCCCTGTTTCTCAAATCAGATACAGACATTCACACCTAAATTCAGACTTAAAGGATAAGGCTGATGTTTTTTAATGCATTGCTTACCGTCAACAAATCCTATGAAAATAACAAAATCAACAATGCGTTTGCTCTACTCCTGTTACTTTCTGACATCCCACGTACCGTTTTTAGCCGTCAACCCAGAAGTAATAGGCTCCAATTGTAAGCTAAAAGCCTTGAAATACAGCTCACAAAGACATGCTGGCCCAGTGCATTGCGATGATGAAATATGCTGCCCAGAGCAATGGTATGGCTCTTTGACGTGTTTTTAACCGTTTTTTTTTAATACAATGGAGTTCTATGGCTGCTGGGACATGGCTTCATTGGGCACCGGCTACATGGACAAGACTTGTTGGCAAAACAAAATCATTGCTGATTTTGATATTTTCATAGGATTTGTTGACGGTAAGCAATGCATTAAAAAACACCAGCCTTATCCTTTAAGTTCCATTTCCAAAAAAGGTTTATTGCTTTCAAGCCCACATCCCAAACAACTGCTTAAAAGAATGTGTTGCAGTGGCAGATATATTCTGAATGAGTTGAACCTTGTTTGGCGCCCTTATTCAAGTGATTTTTTTCCACAGAAAATGGAGGCCCGCTGTTATGAACATTCTCCTGAATGGAGATTCCCTCAGGTTAATGGGCAATACAACTGTCACGATACCAGGGAGATTATCTCCCTCATCTTGCCTTATATGAGTTTCACTGCTTCCAAGTTATTTTGTCTGCAGTTCTGTACTAATAGTTTCAGTGCAGATATGGCCTTCCAGGAATGGAATATAACATTTGGGGGGGTTGAGTGTCTTGGTGCAGTGGTAGCTACGGCTTTGATGAACACATGTGCCTCTAAAGCACAGCCCCATCTTGAGGAAAAGAACATTTGCCTTTTTCTAAATCTATAAAGGATTGCAGCACACAAAGAAATCCAATGAGTATAACCACTGCATTAGTGGAGATGCATTGTGTATAACCACTGCAATATTATTTTCACAAAAGGTGCCATTTACTAAAAACAGTTGTAAAAATTATTTGTGCTTCTACATGCAATTCATTATTCTAGGACTAGTACTCAGTGTTGAGCTGTTTTATTTGTGTACTGAGTTGGATGTTTGTCCTTGAAACCTTTTGTGACTGACGCTGATGTTCAAGGAATATGTTTTGAGGAACAAGCATGATATTGTTTGGCGCATCTGTGTCTAAAGAATGTTTTATGTGTTTCAGATGATGTCAAAGGCCATGTGAGGGTGGGGTATTTATTATGTGAACTATTAATGGAATGGGAGAGAGAGGCTGAGATGATACACAAAATCCAACTCAGAAAGGGGAGCAGTGTAATGGAAATGTATTCATGCAATTCTGTTCAATATTTGTGTTGTCCTATTATTTGTGCATTCAGGGACACAAAATTCATGAGATGCAGATAGACAAATGCGTTATTACAGATTTGCTCCTTTTTGTGCCCTTTTTCTGGGAGCTTTTGCTGACATCAGAGTGATCAAAGTGATGTCATACTGTCCTCAATACCCAGGATGCTCAGTTCCGTTTGTTGTCTTGTTTAACCTGAGGATATTTCCCTTGAAGGACACCTAGGCCACTGTGGATGAAAACAAAGAATGCAGGCCTATGCCAATCAAGCTATAGTCCCTGATAACAGTATGATTCATATAGGCTACATACTCAGTTTAGTCTTTACCTCACATCACATCACTGTCTCAGTCTTCCATTGCTCTCCAATCTTACTGACTTAGGCTATCTGGTCAGCTGCCGGCGGCCACACCAGAGACTTATCTTGCCATTGACGATGACTGTACTTATTAAATTTCTGCTTGTTTTGAAGAAAAAAAATCAGAAAATGATGTTTTATAACTGAATTTAAGATGCTTTAATAAATTATTGTATTTCATAAGGTGTTTGGTGTTTGTTATTGTCTCATCATCTATCATGTCAAGAAATGTAGTTTAGGTACACATTGCTATGAAAATATAATAAGATAAGGCCATTGAAATAACAACATTGGAAATACATTAAGCTCTTCTTAAGACTATTCCATTGGCCATTACCCAACAACTGTGTTATAATCTAGAAAAGTAAATTTCCCAGAGAAAATGTGCAGGCTAGCTGAAAACAGCTGGAAGAGTGCTTACTTTAACTTGTAACATTAAAGAGTTGAATTCATTGGAAAGAGTTTAATCTTTTAAGTGTTTACACATTTGTCCACCTTTTCACTCTCTGACATTAATTTGTATGGGGAAAACTAAAGGCATTAAATATCCTTAAAAAGCATAAACCGTATCAAAATGTTTACATCCACGGATCTCCTTAAGTGCCTCTAGCTGGAGGCATGTAGAGGGTAGGTGGAGTCCCAAGGTTTTGAAGAGATTATAAAATAGTAAAGAAAGAGTAGGAGTATGTTAGCTTTCAGCTGTCTCAGTGGTTCTCAAACTGGGGTCCGGGAGCCCCCAGGGCTCCCCAGCAACTTTAGGTATAGCCTAGTTTAATTTCACTGTTAGAAGTTACTAAAATGAAAGAATGTGTAAGAATGACAAGTTTATTTTTCCTCACTGTTTACTCATTACCTACAGAATATGGTTATAGACAATTATGTAATTCTGTCTGAAGTCCAACAACTAAAATCTTCTCAGGTGACTTTCCTTTGGACAAAACATAATTACAACATTACAACATATCAAACAACATTATCAAATGTGGGTGCGTGATGTAATGTGTATTTTTATGGTCCTTCAAATGAAAAGGTTTAGGAACCCGTCATTTGATCTAGCCTACAAATATTGTCTGTTTTAAGCATTTTTCTTAGGATGCTTCACCCTACAGCTGTGATGAGTGAAATCATAGCAGACAACAGAGTCAGGAGTTCATGACGTCACCCCTATAAAGTAGAGGTCCACCCCTCAGCTTGACTTCAGAAACGCAACAAAAAGTTAACTGATATTTTCAAGCAAGCGGGCGATTTCACACGTCGCAAAATGCTCGGGGTTTACAGACCTTTAACCGTAGTTTTTGCCATTGTAACATACGGTATTATTGTAACTACAGAGGCGCAGACATCGGCTCCTTCTCCAGCTCCAAGTAAGTATTTCTTTTTCTTGCTTGCTAGCTGAATTAGCCTTCGAGTTAGCTGTTCTGCTTTGTTTTTGCCTTGCCAGGGTCAGGTCAGGAGGCTCCAGGAAGGTTTATCACATGACAGTACAGAAAAACGGATTTTCACTAATCATAGCGTCCGAGCAAATAATCGAATTTAATTCATAGGGCTTGCATAAAATTTTCTCATTACACTTAACCTATCTTTGGCACTCTTTGTAATCTAAAGCAAACAAACTTGAGCCTTTCTTCTTTCTTTCTCCGAAGTTATATTAACCTAGCTAATGTTTATGGGTCACCTTACAGCTGTGATTTGAAGCTGGCTCACTTTAAGTTGCCTTGGCACCAAATAGCTGCTTGGGATTTGTCACTGTGGACAGATTATAAACTGCACAAAAACTATCTCTAGCTAATACTTTGTTCCATTTCCCTTTCTTGTAAATAAATGTATGCCTGAACCTAGGCAGTGAGCAGAGGGCCAACCAGCCCTAATGTACAGTGTATTTAACAGCTTATGACAAAGCTTCCCTATTTCAGTTCCTTGTGCTTTGAGATCCAACACCACTTGTGATGAATGCCTGAAGAATGTGACAGTAAGTAGTGTTGAATGTGTTCTCAAATTCAGCAAGACAAACAGGCCTAGATGTGTCCAGTCTTTCAATAATATACTGACATATGCAACTATCAGTACCAAAAATAATGCTTTGCTGTATTTGTTGCAGTGTTTGTGGTGCATAACAACGAAACAATGCATCGACTACCCTGTGAGGACCATCTTCCCCCCACGCAGTGTTTGTCCATTAAACGAAGCACGATGGGGGCTGTGCTGGGGTATGGCTCATCAAACCTTTCAGTCCTCAGATAACTAATCCCACATGTGGATAGATATACTACAAGTTTGTCCTTTCACTGTTATCTTTTGAATTTGTGTGGGACAGCCTAGTAAATCTAGGCAGTAGTGTAGTATGTAGCCTTTAACAGCATTTGTATAGCCTATGGCTCATGGTTATGTGATTTTCACTGTTCCTTTTTGTCTCTTTGTTTGTATCTGTCTTTCATCTCCAGTAAACTTCCAGGTCTTGATCATTACCATGTCGGTGCTGGCTGGCATCATCATCATCGCCATCTTTGTTTGCTGCTTCTGCTGCTGCAAGTGTGAGAGAACTGGGTAAGCAGTGCAAAGCGACATATTCGATTTATTAATTTATGAAGGACGTCAGACAGGTGTTTGTAGGACGCAGAAACAGGTTTTCTCACCTCACACAAGTGCTAGACCCATTTTAATTATTGTCTGAGCAGTAAACAAAACAGCTGACCAAACAGATCTTATTTAAGAGAACACAGTTACAAACAAGACGTGAGGTGGCTTAATTAATCACACCAATTTAAGACTATGTTCTGTGAACATGCTCACATGTGTGTGACATGAGTCACATGTGGTGTTGCCATTGAAATCTGGCTCAGCATCTTAGGAAGGAGGAAGAACACAATGGGTTGTTGTTCTGAAAAGACTGATACAGCCGTCTCCAAAAGCGTGCCAGAATTTGTGGCAGCAATTTAGCTCTGAAACTAACTTCACTCTTCCCGATGAGCTTCTTTGGATCATTCGCTCCAGTCCACGCTAAAGATAAAATTAATTTTGTAATGGTTGTTGTATGAAGAGGAGCCAATGATTTGTTTGGTCAAATTATTGGACTATGATGTGCTTAGGTTTGTCGCATTGCACTGGGCTAGAAGGACAGCATATCGCATTTTGTCTCTCCAGCAGAGAGAATGAAACTCCCACTCTTAATAGGCGTTTTCATTTTCATTATTATGTAAGACTGTATTCACAAAGTCAGGAATAAATCCCCTTTCATGTTCTTATATTCCAGGAACAAGAGAGAAGATGCAAAGGTGGAGCAACAAGCCCGTGCCAGGAAGGCCCGTCAAGAACTGAGGTAGATGGCTATTGAGGTTGTTATTACTGGACCTTTTTAAAGGCATTCAGATCTGAAATGGGGTTTTGCCAGATGCTGTCAAGCGTACTAGAGCAATGGTCTGCGCTCACCCTTAAGCCATGATTCACATGAACAAAATGGGAAGGTGTTCATTGTAGCCAAAATGCTGTCTAAACATTTGGCTTTGTTTCTGCCCAAACAGGAGAACAGAAATGAAGGTGCGGCATGATGAAATCAGGCATAAATATGGTGAGACATGTTCCTTGTTTGTGTGGTTTAATTTAATAAAAATCAGAACTTTGTAATATCACAGATGCTGTGATGATTATTTTGGCTGTGCTTAGTTTATTTATTTTCACAATGATAAAACAGCAGCAAAGTGATTAAAATCAGTCAGAAGGGAAACAAAAAAACAAACTTCATCTCATAGCGCCGCCTACTGGAGAAAAAACTACATTGTACATATCAGGTTTAGAATGTATTTTACTCCAATACAGTTGCTGATTTTTTTCATCAGAGTTAGTTTTTCTAACAGTATAATATGCATTTGAACCTCAATTATCCAAAATTCAGACATCTGAACTGACATTACTCAGCCATAATGAACAAAATATGCAGCCATGTGAAAACAATAACATTATTGATACCTGCACAGTTATTTCAACAGCAGATTACTATATGCTGAGTTTTGGAACAGAAATTATTCAAGTTTAGTATTTGAAATTGGCTTTTTCCAACCATTTCAATTGAATTCAATCATCTAAACACAACTTAGTGTGATTCTACTCTAGCAGTACTGTATTGGTTATGTGATTTTGTTCTATATTCTTTTTTTCAGGTCTGGAGAAGGGTAATCCTTACGCCCGCATGGAAGACAATTAAGAAGAATCACAGGGACATTTCTGTTTTTTTCTAACTCCCTTTTGATGATCGTATTAATGCCAGTAACATCAACATAGCTTATCTCCGTTGGAGTAGGCTGTAAAAGTAGCATGTGATAAACTGTGATGATCTGTTTTGTGTGTCAGTGTTAGCCAAAGAATGTCACCAAGAGATTCAGTTAGACTGAATGTGCACTCTGTTTTAAACATATTGTCTTGTATCTTACCTAATGCTTCATGTTCATACATGTCGCTCTCTTTATTATGTTGTTAGTTTTATGTTTCTTATCCAGTAATGCTGATGTGAATTATTTTACTCCTGATTCCTTTTCTATTAAGAGAGAGCTTTATGCTTTAAATGTGATACACGAATGTAACACTGCAGTAACCTTGTTTTTCTTATTACACTGGAGTCCAGATGCAAAGCAAACCTGTCAGAAGATATTGTCCAATAGCATAGGAAAATATTTGATCAAATTACTTATATTAATTTGCATAAAATCCAATATCTTATATCTTATTTCATTTTCCCCAGGGCATTTCCGTGTTTGTACTGTGCTTCTTTTATAACTAGCAATTTGGTTTTCACATTTGTAAACTTTTGACATACATCATGTGTTAAATATAACACTTATCTATTAGCAGTTCATTTGAAAAATTTACATTTACTATTTACTGCTTTTTGTACCATGTAAGCTGTTGATAAATGTTTGAATCAGATTTGTGATCGAAAAGTGTTTCAAGACTTGTTATTTTATGTGGAAATATTTGCATTCTTGCATTTGATCATCGCGCAAATGCTGTCAGAGATAGATTGTTACCATACATGTATGTCTTATAAATGAAATGAATCAGTTTTACTTGATTCTGGGGCCACCTTTATTGTATTAAGTGGAATATAAGCATTTAATTATAGAGAAATAGATGAGTCTGGTTTCTTAAGCTATGGATCTGGACTCAAAGTGTGTCCCAGCTTATTTCTGGTTGGTTCTCAACAGCAGTGGTGTGTTTCTGGCCCCCAGTGCGAGAGAGGTAATTTATCGTTTGGGTCCTTAGTTTGGATTCAAAAGTTTAAGAACCCCGTAGACGAAAGGGTTTATTTTAAGAAGGGTCCTTTTGTTTAGTCTATCTCACGGGGATGCGCAAATTGGCTTGCGCGCTCACGTATGCACGGTCCCGAGGAAAGGGGAACACGTGACCGTTGTGAGCCAATTGCATGTTAAAGTTCTATGCGCGCTCCTGGTCGAATCGAAGGAGACGGAGGAGCTGAAAACCCGCTATCACACTGCCAGCTTCTCGACTAACAATCTGACTTCACAATATTAACAAAGTCCTGGAAAAATAGCAGGATGTCCGAAGAAAAGCCAAAGGTCAGTACTTTTGTTTCTTTGAAACAATAATTTGTTTATGTTTGGAATTAGCTGGCTTCCAACGATGCTCATGATGCCACTTGCAAGTTAACGTTAGCTTTTTGCTAACCTAGCTAGCCTAGCTGCCAGGCTCCAGATACCGCATTTGAGCGGGTAGACTGAGAAAACAAAGGTTGACCAATTTGCGGATCTTTGGGTTGTAGGCGCACATCTCCTTGTTTTTTTGGTGTTGTTGCAATGCCAGGATCGGCTATTGCTCCTTATCGGTCTACATTACTCTATGGATTATTTCTGTACAATAGATAGACAGTGAAATGAATGATGTGTGTTCTTTTTGTTTGCGCCATTGTGGCTTTCTGCGCCAGTTTAACCATAGACTAGCTTGCTATGCTAACCATGGACTGGAAGATTGAAAGGCATATGTGTGCGGCTGGTTGGCAGGTATTTACAGCTAACGACGTTGCTTCTAGGACTAAGCTTTACTGTAAATGGGTCTGGCTGGTTTGCCAGCTGGTTAGTGAGATGACTATATTGCTGACAATGATGACGTTTCTGTCTGTTGCAGGAAGGTGTGAAGACGGAGAATGACCATATCAACCTCAAGGTAGCTGGTCAAGATGGGTCGGTTGTACAGTTCAAAATCAAAAGGCACACTCCGCTCAGCAAATTAATGAAGGCATACTGCGAAAGACAGGTAAATTCATCCTGTAAAACAAAGGCAGAAACTTCACTCACTGTGGTAGTCTTCTGTTGTATTGATGCATCAAATTAATAAGATGTTGCCTGTAATCTTCTGGTTTTAGGCTTGGTTTCAATGACTATTTGTAAAATTTCATTAAAATGCCATTTCTATCTGTTCTGTCTTTTACAGGGTTTGTCAATTCGTCAGATAAGGTTTAGGTTTGACGGACAGCCAATCAATGAAACGGACACACCTGCACAGGTTGGTGACCTCAGAGCTGGACCCTGTATCATGAAAAATCCATATGCCATGCTTTATTAAAAGTCCACCCAGTCTAGCCTTTAACTGTTGGCTGACCCACTGCCAAGGTCTACTTGTTGTTAAATTATTGTACATGATATAGGCTATATTAATACTGCCCTACAAAGGTAAACAACACAGTAACTATTTTGTGTTTTTCGAAGGTCAGACATCATGACTCAAGTTTATATGTCATTTTAACAAAACTTAGACCCATAGGTGTTACTAAACATGCTACTAAAGCGTATATATTATCCACTTCTTTACCAACAACACTTCTGTCAGGACAGGAGATAATGAAGTTGAAGATGAAGGCATTTTTAAGCGCTTACTGCCCTTTAACTTAGTAGGGCAGAATAGACCTCTGATGTAGCATTATATTGTGGGAGATAATGGGAAGTTCCTTCATAATAATCAAAAAACATTGCAAAACACTGACTTGCGATAAACTCACACCTTTGGTTTTTGATAAAACATGACATACAGGTTTCCATTATGAAGTATTGCAAACGGAATTCTCTGTCCACCACAACATGTCTTCAAAACATTTTGTTGCTTTCAAAGTGACCTTATACGACTGGGATCAGGATGAACCAAGTTTAAACCTCTAATGTAGTCAGATGTAAAAGGCACTATGAAGTCATGCTGTGAACATTTATGCTTGCTTGGCAAGTTATCTTAATTGCTGTTGCCCATATTGAATGCTTGAAATTCATGTGAGTAGAGAATACAGTTTTTCATTGGGCAGTCTTATCCCTGCCTGACTTGGCTTTATCAGTGATCATTGAATGGTTACACCCAATAGCAATTAAGAATTATTGCTACCTTGTCTCGCAGGTCACCCATCGAGCCAGACCACCCATTAGTTAAACCACAAAACATAGCGTTAGCAATCCTCACACCCAGCTCAATGTATTTGTTGATGGCATGTTGCAAGTTAAATGTAACCATGTCACATTAAAGTATTCACAACAAAATTCAAGCACAATTCAATCTGCAACTCTTCATTCTGTTTTCTTCTGGGGGTTAATTTGCAAGGAGTCCTACAAGATGTGTGAATTATATAATCACAAATTTGTCTAGTCAGTAGAAAAATGGGTGTAGCTGAAGTAAAAAAAATTGACCGTTCCTCCCTGGACAGAGTCTGTTAGATGTGAGCAGTAGGTGTGAAGTTGGCAATCATTGAAAATAATGTGTGTTGTTTTCACTAGAGGGAGGTGAAAATTATAGGGGGGGAAATACAAGGAACTCAAATGACACTTCAAAATCCCCAATAATGCCATTCCTCCCATAAAGGCTTCAGCTGAAACTCATGACTTTGCATTAATTTGTGTTGTAGACAGGGATCTGTACAGAGGATGGAGGGATCTTCCACTAGGCTAAATGTTATGCATTGGAGACTGCTCTGTCCAAAGAATAAATTGTTGATGGGTCCTGAGAATGACTGTTGAGTTATGTAAACTGTCTTTGTTTTTACAGCTGGAGATGGAGGATGAAGACACTATTGATGTATTTCAACAACAGACAGGAGGGGCCTCTTCTTAAGTGTGAAGTGGACACGCCTCACAGAGGACTCTACACTTGGAAGAGCATCCACACTATTTTTTTTTTTTCATTATGTAATTGTTCATTTCTGTTTTTTATTTTATTTTTTTCATCTGCTTACCCAAACATCAAGCTCCACACAACATAAAAGAAGGTAGGCTTATTTCATTGGGGCCAAATCCTAACTTTGAGATGCAGGGTAATTTTTTTTTTTTTTAAACATTCAATTGCTTTATTTACATAAATGGATAATATGAAATTGTCCAAGGCAGGGACAGATCTCAAATTGGCTATGGCCTGCAGTGAAATGCCTGTTGTGTTTATTTTTTTATTTTTTATTTTTTTTGATGGAAAGATGACCTCCTGCATGTCTGTCATTAATCATAACGTGAACTACATGCCAAAATCCACCCATTTTTTGTTTATTCCTCCAGATCCTAAGCTTTCAAATTCAGGATTAACTGTTTTGAGTCATGTAGCTGATAGGACACATTCGCTTCCTTGCTATGGAGAAAAAAAAATGCTGGATGGGAGACGGTGGTCTTTCAATCCATAGCTATGAGAGACTTTATATGACAGATTTCTTATGTAACACATTTTTAGTCATCTTTTTTTAGGAACAACACATTCAAAATAACTTGTCAGATTCATCCATGCTCATTTTTAACTTTAACAATTGCTCAAAAACGATGCTTGTGCAGAGAAATATGTATATGGACGCTTTACCTCAATAGTGTCACTCTCAATGCTGATTTGGTTGAATGGTAAATAAAGTATGGTAATGTTTTCTGGACCAAAAATGCTAAATGAACGGTGTTCTGAATAAAAATGGTTTGGTAAATACGAATGAGCAATGTCAGAGGTGGCTGCAACTCTTAACGGTGGTTTCATATCACTACACAGCAGGAGAACACTTCTGTTACTTCTGTTCTGTTGTTTAAATTATTGCCTTTCCCCCCCACTATTTCATGATCCTAGAATGGAGAATCCACCTTAACAGTCCAGAAACAACTCCTAGTCCTTTGTCTGGAATGATTTGTTTCTGTTTTTGTTGGAAGATAGGAGTATTCCATACAGTCAGGTATTGCGTCACTGCTATATTGCCAGTTTGAACACAGTCCTTTAACATCTATCCAAACATTCTTGACAGATACTAGGATTGTTTGTTGACTGAGTCAGACTTGTGCGTTGGTAGCAGTCTTCTTTTATGAGATTGTCCACCTTCATTCTAAAATAAGATTTGGCAGATTGTGAAGGGTGGAATTGGCAAACAAATATTCCACAGATCTTTGATTTGTACATTATCTGTTGTCCTTATACTGTATACAATAAATATAGTTTGATACTCAGCCTCTTGAATTATATATTACCTTCCATTTGTGTGGACCTGCTATGAAATTCATATTGTTTCAGCTGCAAGCCTGTACACATACCAGAGCAACTGTTTTGCAATATTCACGTCTTGGCTGTAAACAAATGTGCAGTCAATAAAAGGCCTCAGTCAAAGGGGAGTACCACTGACTTTGAGTTTTGAAATGGTCATTCCTATACCGCAGGACAGTTTGGTCTATTGTTTACTGCTGTCTCACAGCCAGAGGTGAAAAGAGTTTGTTACTAATCTGTCATTGTGACAACTATAGGATATACAAGACTCCTAGGTTTTTTTTTTACCCTTGGGACAGAGTCAAGTTGTCCCAAGGTTTTTTTTAAACATAGTGGTATCTCCCTTGAAAGAAAATGGAAAACATGAGCTGGAAAGATAAGAGAAGGTTTTGGTTGTGTTTATAATAATGCAGCCTGACTCCTCAGTGGACAATGCACTTGTCATACATTAGAGGGCACCATTGCTCTATGGAGATACAAATGATCCCAACCTATTCTGTGCTACATCTACATGCCTTTCCTTGGTTGAGGAACTCAAATCTCCAGTCCAAAAATCAAGACACAAAGATGTACTTTTTGTATTTGCTCCAATCCAGCCTTGTGGAGGCCATAACAACATTGGCATCCCCTCGTTTAAGAAAACTACTTCCTTTGGCTGCTTTGCGGACAAATTTAGCAACATCTGTGAAACGGTGTCCCTGTGAGGCTCCTTACACAGTGGTTTGATTGTGCTGCTTTTATTTTTGGCATCTGCTTTGCATTTTACATTTCCTCATGGAGCAATCTGAAGCCTCTCTCATACTTCTCTAGTCTTCTCGGAGATGTGCAGCTGCAGGGTGCCCCCTCCACTGATTCACTCAATCACTCCCTTTGGTCTCCAATGCACAACACAGCCTCCATGTTTTGTTTCAGTGAGGACACTTGACTGGCTGTGTTGTGTCTGGTTAAAATGCATCGCCCTGAAAGCAGGACTACTGCATTGCATCGAAGTGACAAGTATATGCTTTTTTTGTGCTGTGTCTGCTCTAAAGAATATTGTGTACTCATCTTCCCACTGCCTTGCTTCCCAATTTGTGTGTGTTGTGCGGCCTGAGGATCGACTGGATTTGGGGCCTCCTGGAAATCAGTAACTGTCCCTAACTCTCTCTTAACTGAGCCCCTATATCCAGAGCCCTTACTTGTATGAACACTGCCCATTCCTTCTCTCTTTCTGCCCCCTCCTGTCCTGAGCCTTGGAAGAGGACATACACACACACACACACACACACACACACACACACACTCTCAAGCAACAGGCGAGACTCCCATCATCTCATTCCCGTCTCAGCAACATTTTAATGCTGCATTCTTGTTGTGCTGTGCGTCACCATCAGCTGTGTCAGGATGCCTGTGAGGCAGCACATTACCCCCAGTTGTTCTCCACTGCAGCTAATGGAAAGACGTGTTATATATTGTTGTTATTGTTGGAGTGCTCATTCATTGTTGCCTTGCCTGTGACATCCACTGCTCAGTGTACTGTAGGCCTATTTGTGCGTTATTGTGACAAGATAATGGCTGGATTATTGAGACTCCAATTGCTTAGTTACTTATAATATGGCTTTAGAGGGAAGAAATGGAAGATTATTGCCTTGTGAAATGATGCTCACTAATTTTGTTATATGAGTTTATTTTATGATAGCTAAGTCATGCAGCCTATGTGAAAGACATCAGTGAATAACAACTAATTCAATGAAATTTGGCCCTCCTTTCAAAATGCACCACAGATTTTTGCCCCCATCATTTTCTCACTAGGGGATAATTTTGTCTTTGGTTCCACATTCATCCTTTTTTTAGCTCAAATGCTGTTTGTCGGGATAAAACTGTTCTTATTTTGATACTTTATTTGGATAAAGGAACAAATTCCAACCATTGGGTCTATAGTTATTCGTGCTGATAGGGCCAAATGGTGTTCTTTAAATGTTTTCCTTTTCTCTGGCAGTGATAGTAGCACCCTTGCTGTGTTGGCCCATTTGTTTAATTAAGTTAATAAAATCGAACAAGTGGATAACACACATATACGCACACACAGTGGACAAAACAGTGGGGGAGGGGGGCTTCAGACAGGCCACGTCAACATTACTTGGAAGATGTAATGATCATATATGAGGTCATTCAGCTGTGTCTTGCGACCTTAATGTGTCCAGCCAGCTAACCTCTGATATGACACACGCCCCTGTTGAATCAGCCTGGACTGAATAAAACCACTGTGCATCTGGAGAACTTCTGGATCCTCTCCAGACCAGTGCTTGCTGATGTCATCCTCTTGTGTGTAATGGGGACTACACCCTGTCAGGAGATCAGATTTCATCCCAACACATGTTGAAGATGTTGGGGGGAAAAACTGTGCCTGTCAGTAACCAAGTTATCATAAAGCTGTGGTTATTCAGTGTTTAAAAAAAGGTACTGGAGACACTGCTGCGTGTCCAGGGATTTTGGGTCACTTTGACTCCAACATTTTTGACTATAGGCCCCTATTTGTTGAAAGTTTTGTCCCAAGGACCTCAATCCGAGGAGAGGTCCTGTACTGTAGGTACAAGATAAGACTAGGAGGTAGAGAGAGTGAAACCTCTGATCAGAACAGTTCTTCCACATTCTCTGCTAGTGGTAGATTTTAATTGTAGTGAATGAATTAAGAGTGAAATTTAACTATTCCTAATTTTGCTGCAGATCCACTGGAACCTTCTCAAGGAGCCCTGGGAAGTAAAGTGTCCTATGGAAAAGTACAGTATGTAAAACAGATTATTAGTGCATTGACATTCATGCTGGCTTTGATAGTAATTTTTATACCTTATCTCATCTCTCGTGAATGAAATAACACTCAAATTTAAAGGTCCCTTATTATTCATGACTTTCTTTCAAACATATTATGGCTCAGGATAAGAATAATGTTAGCCATGTTTTCCAAATAAAAGTTGTTTAGTCAGAAGACTATTTATTGAATGAATTTGAAGTCATAACTGGACCTTGACTGGACAGCAATGAAGTCATTCCAGTGGGTGTGTCAGGTCAAATGTTGCAAAATTGCTTGGTTGGAAGGATTTTAGCAATTGTTTAGTAAGGTCAGCCAGTCAAGACCAAGTCTAGCTGCGTATTGACTGAGTTATTGTGAGTTCACGTGCTGGTCTAAAGGTCCCACACCCAGGACTTCCAAGTCGGCTGCTAAACAGTGTTGCATTCACAGAAAATCAAACCAGGAAGACAAATGACAACACGTCCTGCAGCATAAGCTAATTTAACTAACTTTGTTTAAACAAATGTTAGCTATGATGGTTAGTCTGGCTAACTACAAATATGTAATCAAGCTGCATGTGCAACTAAAGGTGCAATTTTCTGACTGCTGACTGACACAAAACTTGATTTTTCTGCCATTATGAGAAGGTTAAAGGCATTTCGTTGCGTCATAACTTGGAAACTCAGGTAGTAAAATCTTCTCTGACTTTCCAACTTCATCAACTGCCATGCAAATGGGCTTGTAAAAAAGGATGGATTTTTAAAAATGCAAAAACTTTAATTTTAACCTCTCAAACAAAATCAAATGTCAACAATGTCTCCATTAAACATCTTTGATCTAACATGTATATAAATAGAGGAACATTTGAATTCCTATAATAGAGCCCCTTTAACTACCCCCCTTTTGACTGGGGGACCCCTTGAAACCCCCTTTAAGGGCCCCTGGGGAGGAGGGTGGGTTGTCACTAAACCCAAAGTTGGTTGGGAACCACTGCTTTCCCCTTTTACAATGGACTCAAAGTACCACAATGCAACACAGAAAATATCATCTCCTTAGCTACGGCTTTTGGAGCTACGCCCCAAGAAGTAGGAGGCTTGTCTCTGAAAGGGCTCATTGTAGGGAGGGATGTGATTGTATAGCCGCGGTGTGTGTGCGGTGTGCGGACCCCCTCCTTAACTAGCTGGTCAGCACTGGAGGGATTAGTAAACCAGCTTCGCTCACTCACAGACGGGGGATTGCAAAGCCTGAATCATGCACGTCGTCATTACTACCAACTGGGAGCGGAGCCGAAATTGTGCAAGATACGGATAACAGCGAAAGGATTGATTTGGTCCGTAGGTCGAATCAAGTTTCCAAGTCCCTCATTCTGCTGTGAAAATGCCTCACCAGGGGCTCTCCTCCTCCTCGGACCCGTCGCATTATGCTGCTTTCCTCACATGTGCTTTATGCTGAAGAAGAGACCAAGAAGGGGATAAACAGAAGCCCTAAGGACGACTAAGGCAAAAACGAAGGGCGTGCGGATATTTTCGTTTCGCCTTGCAGAGATTTCTTCTGAAGTCGAGGGGGAAAGTTGTACTCGTTGGTAGAAGCGCAGGAGCCAGCGGTGAAAACATGGGGAACGCAGGGAGTATGGACCAGCACACTGACTTCAGGGGCCACAACATGCCTCTCAAACTGCCCATGCCCGAGCCGGGGGAACTGGAGGAAAGATTTGCTATCGTTTTGGTAAGCCCATAGCAAACAAAACTCATGGCCATTTGAGTACCCAATCCCTCCACTCTTTGTTCCCACCATGCTTCAGTGTCCTGGGATGGGACAGCTGTGCCTGTGTGTAGGTTGGACCTCTGTCTTGTCCAACACGCCTGATCCTTTGTTGTTCGAAAAAGATATTCCGACAGAATAACTTGTTTACTTGTGTAAAGGCTATGAACGGACGCGTTGCATCTGTTGATATATGCCATCACACATAATCATGGCTAGGCGGCATTTTATTTTTGTCTTTTGATCCTCATCAAAGTAGTGATGAAGTTGTAGCAGGACCGTGCGCAAATTGAATTCAACAGCCACTCAAACCAGTCGTTTATAGACTCAACAAGTTGGTCTTTGAAGTGTTGCAATAAATGTCTTCGCCAACTTTTAAACTCTTTGCTGTGTGTCATGGTGAATGTACATCAAATATCACATTTGACACTCCCTAGGCCCTAATACACGAAAAAAAGACGCATGGATCCAACTTGGGATTTCCTATTACAAAATATTTGTACAGCAGCCTGCTCATTTAGATAGTGCAGTCTAAACACACATAGGTCAAGCTACAATTATGCTTCTGTAAATTTCCAAGTGTAGCCACATGAATCCTCTCAAAGAGACACCTGCCATCAAAAAGAGTAAGTTACTGGTTTAATGGCGTTCCTATCCAACTTTATAACTTTATGAATACAGGCGCTGGCTCACTACTGAAGCTTTTAATGCACAGCATTCAAGATCAGCCACATCCTCATGTGTCAACAATAATGTTACCTGGAAATGAATGCTGAGCATGCCAGATGGTTTTGCAACATCAGTCACATCCTGAACTGGTAACAGCTCAGGTTAATATTTAATGTAGGTTAATATGTGTAGACGCAGACTAATAACCTTGTAATGCAAAATCAAAACTTTGAGACTGTGCTGTTGTCAATGAGAGAGACACAAATTATGGGGAAATTGGCTAGTGGTGAAATTGGAGGTTGACACTTTTGACTGGTCTCATCTGTATAACACTGCCCTTACTAATATTGATCAAGTCTGCATTGCTAACCAGTTACTGAGATTTGTAATCATTTTGTGGGCTGGTAGTGTTGTTCATCATGTATTATCTTGTGTTATAAAACATTGTAACTTCATTGCATAGGCCTTCACTGTGAATAACAAATGACAAGTTCTTGCTGACCAGAGGCATTTCCAGTACAATGCCCTCCAGTCACTGAATAAAGACCTAAATGGCATAACAGTGTAGTAGGGAAGTAATGGTGAAATTTATGAGCTGGCAAAATATGGGTCAAACGTGATTGTTGCCTGGCCTAGTGTTCTCGTAAACACGCGCCTCAGCAGAAGGATTTGGACTTTGGCAAAACCTAAGCAGGTTTTTAGCTGCGCTGTCTTGGAGGAAAGGGAAAGGGTTTCATTTTCTGACTTTGCGTGTTGACCCTTTTTTCTGGCACAGACCTAGCTTTGTTTTCTTAAGAGGTGCAGTGGCACAGATCTCTTAGCCTGTAAGCCAATTACAAAAATTGGATCAAGTTTTTGTGGGAGTCAAATCATAGTGTGTCACAGTGTTCTAGTCGGGGTGGAATAGCTGCATGTCAGAAGCTGATGAATCCTATTCTGTGTTGGCGGCGGCAGACTTTGTGGTAGTGAGGTTTGACGTTACACTATTAAGGGATTGGAGCCTTCTTCTTAATCACGTCTGCTTGCAGGATCACCTGTGTCCTACAATCTCTGAGCGCAAAGGGTTCCCTCTGACACCTGGTTTGACAAATGCTCTCAGCAGTAAATTGAAGGGATCAGAATGAGAACTGGCTAAAGGTTGGTTTACAAAACTGATCCTCACCACGCTTGCCAAAAAACTCTCCACCTGTCCAACTCTAGGTATGGATAAGAGGAAAGGAGATGAGTTAGTGGGCTAGCTGTCAGAATGACTATGATCATAGCATGTCAGGAAACTCCCCCACTCCCTCCCTGCTGCCAGTATGATGCCTTTGCTCTTGGCAGGATTGAAGCCCTTCGGCATTAGGAGAATTTAGTGCTATAATCGCAGCACTTAGTGTTATTTACTGCCATTTAAACCCTAATGCGTGTCAGCTATGCTTGATGGCGAGCAGCTCCATTGATTGCTTCAGTGAGTGGCACCGTGTGGCTCTGATGACCTCAGAATCTCTTCAGTTTGAATAGCTAATGATCGGGAAGATACCTCGTCAGACGACTCAGTCATCTATATAGCCTACATATCAGTGATAACCACTGATAAAGCTGTGGAAAAGAATTGTAAGTGTACTTGGCCGCTGATCAATGATCACTGTTTCTTTTCACCTACTCTTCCACATCATTCCTCATATTGTGTGCTAATGATAAGCTTTACTGTGCCACATTCTCTCCCATAAAGTTTTGATTAATCCATTTAGCTGTTTTGTTCCTTAATTCATGTAATGTAGCATTTTTTTGTTTGGCTATTTTTAGCTGATGATTCTGTGAATTTTGACTGGTCTGTTTGCAGTATAGTCTAGTTTTCGTTCCACATGTTGTGGAGCCAGAGGTGATGGAATAGGAGCAGTGATGTTTACATAAGGGCTAAGCTGCCACCCTGAATAGGTTTGATCAACAGCCTAGCCCTGGATCACTGTAGGGAACCATTTGGATTAAAGGCTTGTGCTGTATGTGACCACATTAAAGCACTGACCTCTCTGTAGACCCTGTAATTTCTAGCAAGGACACATCTGACTTCAGGTCCGTGCTGTGTGCTATGAAAAGCAGCTCCTTTCAGACCTTGACTCATGACTTCCATCATCTGAGCAGACTGGCTGAAAACCCGCAGGGATGTAGAGCCGCTGCTCCTGTGCAGACACAGTGCAGGCCCTCTGGGTTTGGGCACATTTGCTAATATTCACAGTAGCTGTCTGTGTTTCAATTAGACTCCTGTGTACCAGCATTGTATTATTAAGTAAGGCTAATTCATTCAGTATGAATTGGACATCTGCTGTGCGAGTTGATTATTAGACCTACAAGTGCACAATATTGGCATAGGCTATGTTGCATGATAGGAATTGGATGCTGATTACACTGACAAACCAGAACCAAACCAAACCACACCAGAAGTATCAGAAGCTGCACACAGTCAGAATAGGTGAAGATATCAGGGCACGTTTTCCTCCCTTCAGAAGAAGCCATTTGCTGCCCTTCAGTATGAAAAGCTATTTCCACAGAATTGTTGGAGCTAGATAAGCCATCAAAGTAAACATGAAGCCTTAACATGGTTTTGTTAAAGTTTTTGTTAGTTGTTTCATTGTGCTCGAGTTGAGTGTTTTCATATCAGTGTGTGCATTATGTTACACCCTGCTTACTGTCAATCCTCTGACACCCACAGGGAGAAATGGAAGCCTCCACCAGGAAATAATCCCTCAAAAACATGTGGCTTTACAAACTTTATTGTCACATCTATGTCTTCTAATCTGGGACATCTTTGTTAGCTGGGAGAGGAGTTAATTCCAAGCTAGGTCTGACACTGTAAAGTTTGTGTTTTAAAAACAACAAACTTAAGTAAATGCTGAAAAACAGTAGTAAATGGGCTGTAGACATTGGTATTCTCCTTTTTAAGTTTAATTCAGTCTAATTTCAACACACCTTGCTTTGACTAGGTTTTCTAGTAGGATACCAACAACTACCAGGCAGCCTGTTTGCTAGCTTGCGCTCTGTAAGGCATCTTGCATTTTCAGTGCTTCCAGTCTGATTGTTAAACTCAATTTTGCCTTTTGCTTGTCAGATACAGTGAGCTGGCTGTGTATGAGTGCTTACTGGAAAAAGTCAAGGTTTGCTGCTGGCTGAATCGGCTGTTTTTAACTAAATGAAAAGCTCCCGTTGAAGTCTCTGTCTTGGGAATCCCTAGGGCCAAAGCTGATACTCGAACTAGACATAGGCTAATTGTAATGCAAGGCTTCTGCCATGATAAGAGGCTAATTCACATGTGACCTTGACCATGAAGAGAGGCATAATTTAGACTCAAATGTTCATTGTTTAAGATACTGGAGGCGGGTAGTTTTCCACACAGGCCTAAACAGAAATTTAATCTCTGTTCACAAGTTTTTCAATGAGCAATTTGCTCTCTGTGTCCAAGGCCTCGTTTCTCTTTAGTATGTCTTGTTTTGAATGCTACTTTAGGGTACCGTGGGTTTAGATTTTCCCATATAGTGTCAAGGGGAAAATGGCAGTATGCTTTCTGTTGGAAGCATGTCTGCAAGCTTGCACCTCTCTTGTGGTTGCCATAGCATCTGTGACACGAGTCTTGCTACGAGGAAAATAAGATGGGCTGCACTAGGCCTAATAATAAGGAAAGACTGTCTAGTACTAGGGCAACCCTCTTAATGTTTACTATGTATAACACAATGCTGATATCCCAGTGAAGGTATTTTCCTTCTAGATTTCCTTCTAGATTATTTTACTCTGTACTCATTGCCTAATCAATAATCCAACACTATCATTTAGCAAAGCATTAGAGAATGTAGGCGAGGCTACAAAGTGGCATTTGTGTCTGGCTAAGTGCATTCTGGCTGAAAGCACCATGTGAAATGATTGGAAAATACTCAATCTGCGTGAGTCACATGTATGGGTTGGTCTATATGCATTACACTGCAACACAGGAAGATGACTGTGTGCAACAAGAATGTAGCTCAGGCCTCATGGCTGCTCCTCTGCCTCAGCTAACCATAGAGTTGTCATCAAATTAAATTGTACCCACATCTAGGAGATCATGTGCCTTCATCTAAGGGCTGCAGAGTATTTGCTGAATATCATGACTTTGCTGTCAGTGAAGTTTGAAGGCTGAGAAGTTTGCGGCCATTATTTAAATGCCATATGGGGACTATAGGCTTAGCTGTTGTTATAGCTGCTCCTCTCAATAGTCTGGCCAGATTACATCTAAGCTGCTTTGTTTAAAGGCTGCCGAAGGGTCGTGCGCTGCTGTTATTTCTGCCGTGAGACAGTATATTTGAAATCAACCCCCTAGATTTATCACATCAATAGCCTTCATGTTCAGCTGAAGTCTAATTCATCACATTGAGAGGCCCAAGCTCGTTGTGGTTCAACCTGGAACCCAGGAAATGACGAGGCTAGCATGATTTTCATGTTGACTCTTCTTCATTAAAAAGCAGAACAATGGGCATTCTCTGTGGAGCAGAGGGCGAACAGTAGCTGAATCCCGTGCAGCAGGCCTAGGGAACAGAGCTGTTCTTTATTCTGTGGAGAGCCCAAGACAGAGCCTGGCACTGCACCCAGACCCGGCGGGCCGCGAGAGGCCACCACCATGCCCAGTACACTGTAGTATGTTTTTGTGTGTGTGTGTGTGTGTGTGTGTGTGCGTGAGTGAGCGTACATGCATGTGTTTCTGTAGGAGGTTTGATTGAGTGGCAGCAGCAGCAACGTTGTGTCAGAGCCCCAGGATGCTCACCCACCAATTAGCTGTAACAGAGTCTAGCATGAGCTGCTTGGGGAGAGGTGAGATCCGGCAGCCAGTGTGCTGGCCAGTGTAGCCTCTGAGAAGGGATGTGAGGTGCTGCGGTGGTGTGTGATAATGTGCTGCTGAAAGCCTTGCAGCAGAGCCTGAAGGCCTCTTGCCTGGCTGGCAGAGGGTCAGCTGATTGTGTGGGAATGGGTCCTTTGGCTGTGTGCAGGCTCCATTGAGTTGAAACCACTGGGGCTTCAATCAGTATTGTTGTTCTCAGTTCGGTTTTGACATTTGCACATTTGGGGGTGGTTATGGTGTTGGTCTGATTTCTCCACTGCTGCGTGGGTGGCATGGACTGCACAGTACCGATCAAGCAAAAAGATACTGATAAAATGGGGATCAACCTCACTGAGGGTTTTGAGTAAGATCGTCTTTGATCATACCTGTGCTTAGTTTCTTAGGATCCATACAACAGTCCCTGATGGTTGTTTGGGTGCTGGACTAATGAGATGAGTCTTAGTGGGATTCTGCATGGCGACCTTCTGTCTCAGTTACAGAATAGCAGGAGCAGTTGAACTTTTTACTTGATGTCAGTGTAATGTCATACTGAATGCCAATTAAATAGTAGGACAAAAAGTAGGCCCATTTCCAAATAAACAGAACTTTCTCCAGCAGCTTTTTTGACATCTATCAGGACATTAGTTTTGGACTTGACTAGTACTGTCTTTCCTGTGGGTCTTCCTCTGTAAGGAGCAGGTGTAAGATGACGTAGTTTGGGAAAGACCAAGTCTGGTGCTTTTATGTTTGTCACAGCCAGTTGCCAGCGTTGTCCAGCAGGACTGGCACAAGGGCCACACAAAAGGAGGGGAGAGTCGCAGCTCTGTGGTGAAGTGCGTTATAGTCTGGCTCTGTCCAGGGTCCAAGGTGACAGCTGTGCTATAAAATGAGATTGTTTGGCCCAAGTGCTATGCAAGAGTGTCTGTTTTGTTATATAGTGTTAAGAATTAATTTATGTTTATGGTGTTAAACTTTATCAGAAACCCAGCCAAAAGCAAAGTTAGCCTTCAAATCTCTGTGTCATTCTGACAAATTAGTATCAGTGTGTTGTGGTGGCAGAGCCTTCATTATCTTGTGGTATTTATGTTGTTGCCCTTTTCATTTTAGGGCCTTGAGCTAGTTTATATCAAGTATGTTTACATTTTGATATTAGGCTACCATTGAATTGCCAACTCCTTATAACGGTTTCGTTTGTTTGGCTTATTTACTGCCTTTGAGTAGCTTTTTGGAATTGCTTAACACTGTTCTATGAAGCCTGTATATTGACCAGGAGTTATGGTCTACTGGCTGACATCTTGGAGAAGTCAGCAGACGTTGTCCATCCTTGGAGTTTTTACAACCTTATATCCAGACCGACTGTATGCTCCCCTCCAAATGTAGGAAAGCGTGCAGAGCCATAACGTAAACGCCATAACTTCATCCATAACTTGTGCTGAAATATTTACATTATTTAGAAGTTTTCTTTAAGGTAGCCATAGTCATTTTTTAAGGTTTTAAGCTTTGTCCCGAATGATTCTCAGCCATCTTTTGGGACATGTGCTGGCTTTGAAGCTGCCAGAGTCAAAAAGAAAGGTTTTGTTGGTTAACGTCTTGCCAGAAGCAACATCTGCAGTGCAGAATGGGAGGTCCTGTTGCATTTGAATGTACTCCCATGCTTTTTGCCAGTATTTGATATAGGCCCCGGTGACAGCTCCTTAGGCTCCAGACAATGCAGCAATCTGTTGTTACAGGCCTATTGGATAGAAGATGTGCCTCTCACCCTGGGCCCCCCACATACACCACACATACACACACACAGTCATGAAACCTGGGTGGAGTAAACCAGCCAAGGTCTCATGGCAAAGGATTTAGATTAAGATATGTAATGCCAGAAAAACTCAAAAGCCAAAGCAGCTGTATAAAAAAACAGCCTCTTGAAATACGCGTAGAACTTCCTGTTTTTTTGTTGTTGTTTTTTTTGACTATGGTGTAGTGTTGTTTTTAACTTGTTTTGAAACTCAGTCAAGCCTTTGATGTTGTTTTCAAAATTGGCCACATTCAAGTTGGTGTGTAGCATATATATATATATATATATATTTATATATATATATATATATATATATACTGTATATATTTGAAGTTGTTTAAGCTCCCATAGCCTATGTAGATTGGATGATACAGATGCACATTTCTGTGGTGGGCACCTGCAGTTCAGAGAGCATCAGTCATCTCATTATAGGGAGGAGGAGGAGGAGGAAGAGGAGGGTTATTTGTACCGTTCTTTGTTCAGAATTCCTCAGTGTTGGAGCGGTGATGGTCATAGATGTCAGGGGAATCACCGCCGCAGGATTACAGGGTTATGGTTTATTACTGGGTCCTGGGTTTTAATCGGTAATCATCCGTTTCACTTTGCTAGAGTTGAGCCCACAGCTGTGTCAGACGTGTTAGCACTGCTGCCAAGACTATTCCAGAGGCACTGATAGAGCAAAGAAGAACCCTAACCTGTTTTGACAGCTCTGGGCCAACAAGGTGTTCAGGCTGCTGCCTGCTACTGAATGAAATGCTAGAGTGTAATAATTTGATATCTCCAAACAACATTTAAGCTTGCCTGGGTGTTTTCCATATCGGCAAACCCAAACAGAAAGCAGGCCGCTACAGTTTAGGTTTCCTCAGTGTGTGCAGATGTTTAGGCCTGTTATTAGTGCGCATGTTTGACAGCAAGCCAGACCCTGTTAGTAAAGCATCTTTCCCACTTTAATAGTCTGAGTCTGTCATCATCTTATGCCTCAAATGGTATTCTGTTCAGTGATGATGCTTGTTTTGTAGTAAGCAAAGTAAGCAAATCGCTACATATCATTCAAGAATCGTTGAATGAATACCTCTTCACTTCCCATTCCCAGTCACTTAGAGGCCATGTCAGTGCCAAGACCTGTTTACTGCTGAAAAAGTACTGGTTAAATCATCCAGTGTGAGGAAAAAGCATTACTTTCATGTTGTATTGATGTTGTATTGTATTGTACTTACAGTATACTTACAATATAATACTTATAATATCCTAAGGCAAGTTTAGAACTTTTTGGGGTTATATTAACGGGCAGTCCTTTCATTTTGGCCTGATAAATTGGACGACTACGCAGAAACAATTCAAGTGACTAGGCTGGATTACATGCAGTATTATTTGCCACACATTATGTCCTGCTACATCAAAGGTTTTTGCTGTGAATGTATGGGCATGTATCTTGGGATGTTGTGGTAAATAGAATAGTCTTCAACTTCTTTATTGTGAGCTCCGAGATTCAGGCATCCCATGTGTGATAGGGTCATTTCCCATTCACCCTGCTGTCACCTATTGAAATGAACTGTTATGAATATATGAGTAATGAAACTTTTTCTGGTAGTGTTTTCTTGAAACGTTGTTTAATAGATTTCAAGTAAACCGATGATTTCATTTCCATAACCCACTACATTTAGGCTGCCCTTGAGCCATTGTTTATCTTTTAGATAAACAACTTTTCTGATTCATATTCTTTGTTCCCTGGAACTGGAACATGGACTCCACCTCAGTCCATGCACTTTCGCAACCCAACATCTGGCCTGGCTAGACCTCCTCTGTGTGCATGTATCACTTGTTTTATTTGGACAACTTCCTGCTGCTCCAACCCCACTCCACAACATGTCTGGTATTTGGATACATTTCAGCATTCAAGCCATCCTATATCAAGTCATTTTACCCTCGATTTTAACATACAATGTAACATCTATACCCAGATATAAAATGGCATGTGATTTATCAGCAGCCCAGAGACAGATGAGCTCTTGTTAGTGAATGTAAGGCTTCATGCAGTGGCAGATATGGCCTATTCACTATCTGTCTAAGGTTAGAATGAGGTTGCTCCTTTTCTATCCGGACACACTGATCACCACCAAGGCACAGCACTGGAATTTTGTTGGAATGTGATTGGGGGGGGGAAATGAGAGGCCGAGCTCAAACATTTGAACTCACCATTTGGTCTACAGGCATTCCACTGAACAGCTTCACAAACATAAACACTACTGTCTTGCCTGAGGAGGCTGCTGAGACGGGCCTGTGAGCCGGGGCAGGGGGTCCTGGGGATTACAAAGCTAATCTGAGGACAGACGAGGGACACCTGTGCCCCCGCAGAATGCCAAGGATTATGGAGACACGCTGCGCTAATGAGGGGAGGACAGCTCGGTTTGGATAGCGCATGCCTAGGGGCGGTCCTACTCCTAACTGCTTTCACCCTGATGGCTGCACTTGTGGCGCTTCCACTTCTTATTCCTATCCTTGCCCCCATGGACTTGAATAGGATCAAGAACTGGAATGCAGCCATGTAGATTAGTAGTGTGGGCCACAAATTGCAGCACATGCAAGGCGATAGTTATTGTCTGTCTTTTTATGGTGTTGTGCTCTCTTGGATCGCACATCGGTGCACCTGGAGAAGTGTTTTACAACTCGGAGACTATTGTAATATAACATAGCCTGCAGCACTAACCCCATTAGAACTGTGTAACCGCCTTAAAAACATAATGTCCCCTGTGACTGATGCAGTGAGCATTGTGTGAGAGAACAGCACATGATCTAGTCATTTCCGGAATATTGAGCAATTCGAAAAAGATTGTCATCAATACCTGATGCCGTCATGGGTTTTCTTGTTGTGGCATGTAGACCGGTGCCTGAAAACCCTGATTTGGAAAGACAAGGACACATTTTGAAGAACAAGAGATGAACAGTATCTTAGGTTGGAAAATTGCTTTGAATAATACAAACTGGCCTAGGCGTTCACAGCATACAACCGAAAGTGATTGGATTTGTTAGGGTCATTAGTTTGGCTTTACCTTCCTTCAGTTTCTGTCTATGCCTTGCTTACGAAAGCTGAGGTAACAGTGTTCTGCTGGTTGCGTTGGCGCTGATTGGGATCAAGTAATGCTGGATGTGCTGGCTAGCTCAGGAAACGATGAGGGAATAGAGTAATGCGAGAGGGCCAAGTCTTTCACAGAGCCCAGTCCAGCCCTTTCCCAGACTCTTCAGTGCCTTCGCTTCCGTCTGGTTGGCTGTCTGGATGTGCAACAGCTGAGCTGAAAAATCCAGCCCCCTCACTGAGGGCAATGAGAGGCACCGACTTTTGTCTTTGTCTTAAATAGAGTAAAGCAATAAGCTCTGACGTGACCCAGAGAAATTCACCATTGCATGCAGATTGTAGTGCTTTCAGGTCCTGGAGCAGTAGCAGGGTACATGGTAGAGAATGAAGAAAGAGGAGAGAGGGGGCGTGCCTCGCACTCATTGTAGCCCAGCACCCCAGGGACCTATCAATCCCTGCTCTGAAAGACATCTGAGAGGAGGTGGGCGGCAGAGAGGTGCTGCACTGCACACTTTCTTAGATTTCTCCGTCCTGTTGTTGTGTATAATAAGTACGTAGTAAGTAGTAGTTGGAAGAGGTTAACAAAGTGATGCATGGGCCTGTGAATGTGAGTTAATAAAGTGGACGTTTTAGATAAATCGTTGCCTTTGTGAAAGTTTGTCTTTTTTTTTTTTTTACCTTGGTAACATGGTTTTGAGCTACACTGATGTAACAAGATGCAACAGGTCTCCAAGTTAAGTTTTTTACTTTGCTCCCAGCCTCAGAAAATTAGAAGAACCAGCAAAACTTCAGCAGCACCCCAAAAAAATTTAAGAAGCATCAATTTATTTTATTGAAAAATGTGCAAATCTATATTTTTTACAATTTTATATTATGGGTATACTGGATATGTTGATATGGAAAACAGAAACATACATCAGTATTAATTACTTAAAGACAATCCCAAACAATGACATAAAATAAAATGCACCACTTTTACCATCAGCTGTTGACATGACTTCCATGCTTTTTCATCCCCTAAACATCACATCTCAGCAACTCTCCTATCATAGAAAAGCCAGACTTTCCTAGTTGTATGTAGCAGTTTGTTGGGTCGTTCATGTGCGTTCAAGTTGAAATTACAATATGTCCGACAGCACTTGAAGGCAGCGTTCCTCCCGAGTCAAATGTTAATTCGAAGCCAAGATGGTGAATATACATATCTTGTAAGAGGAAGTCTGGGGAAGAGGGTTTGATTTTACCCAATTAAAGAGCAGCTTTGAGGTTAACAAAGTCACACTGACGTTTGATTGGCTAAAACAGAACAGATCACATTGTTGTGATCTGTTCTGTTTTAGCCAATCAGATCACAACAAAGGGGTCTGAAAAAAACATGTATTTGTTGTGTGCTAGTCTGAGTTCAAATGTCTGAGTCACTGTGGGGCTCTTGTGAGTAATAATCAAAGCCAGACAAAGGTAGCGGTTCACTGGTGTATAATTATCATAGTTCTTTGCAGGGGATTACAGAACAGTCCAGTTGGGGTCTAATATAACACAGGCAGATTCCTGATGCAGTATTATGTGTCTATGTGTCTATTATGTGGTATGCAGCATGTGAAGCACGGTTTTCTAAAGGGAGGGAAGAACAGAAATCACAATATGCAGGCCATTAAGGTAATGAACATAATTAATGCAATTAATACAAAGGACTGTGTATCAATCACAATTAACACAGCCAGACAGGGCTTAAATAATGATTAATGAATATGCATACATTTCCCACACTATGTACACGCTGTTTGCTAGGAAGAAAGAAAAATGATCCAGTTGTCATCCAGGCAGCGTTAGAAACCAGCACCAGTTTTACACCTGCATGTAAAACTGAGCTCCTGTTCAGTAGTGTTTCTCATAGCTGGGGATAGGACTTTGGAGCAAGCTTGGATCATTAGAGATGCATACTTTGTGCATAGTTCAGTGAAATGTATAAAGGCCCGTTCTGCACTGCCTGGCCTGGCAACAATTCTCTGTGTATCATGATGGCTGCGCTTTATAGGCAAAATGCAGGCAAGCCAGCGGGGAGAAGCAGGGTTGTAGGCACAGACAAGACAGGACATCCCAGGGAATGCTTCTCAAGTGGCACCATGACAATTATTTGTAGGTGCAGCAATGCGCCCAAATTTAATTTCCCAGTCACACAATTTCAATTCTGTTTGCATTTTTGAGCTTGGCCTAAGCTAGTGAATTGTAGCAGAGGTTGTGATGTGAGTGGTTAGAAGTCGTTTTTTACTTTGAGGATAAAATTAGACTTTTAATGGACCTTGACGATGAAGAACTTTTCTGCTGCAACACATAGTGGTCAGTTAGGGTTACTGTATGCATGTAGAATATTTCATTTCTTAGACTCACCGTCAGGCATTGTAATTGATAGATCTCAAGGTTTTGTCAACTTGGCTTAGTCCTCGTCTTTTCCTCCTCATCACAACACCAAAATGAAGTAGGCCTATCATGTGGGCTATCTGTTTGCTTTTCTAGCCAGCTGTGCTGTGAAGGCCATTCCTCCAGAGACCTCCTGGAACGTGGTGGGTGGTTGGTGGGCTTCGAGCCAACCGTCTGTTTTTGCTCTTTTCATGAGTCATGTTGCCTAATGAGAGGCTAACTGGATGGACACATATAAATTCTAGCCGTATTCCTGGGCCTTCAGGCCCTAATATGAGTAAAGCGTTGAGGTTAAATTGATATCATTAGCAACTGTTAAAGATTTAAGCTGCTGGTCATGAGTTCTGCAGTCTATGGTGGTTATTATCCACAGTAATACATAGACAATAAATGTTTTAGGGATTCCATCTGTTTTATTTAGGTGTTGCCTCGCATACGTGCCGTGTGGGAATGGGATGGAGGATGTCCATCAGATCTCTGGTCATTAAATATGGAGCAGGTAATTTTCCCATAAGTCCTAATCCTCAGATGTCAATCGCCAATTCAGTATAGAGCCCAAGGACCTACAAAGACCAGACAGTATATGACCTTGGAATGAGCAGCAGTTAGAGATTGACTGCTAGGTACGCTACATGCTCAGCAGCCTTTGAGTATAGTATTGGACCCACTGCATAGCAATACTACATGTAGCCCATGACAGCTGCTTTTCGGATAATTGGATGTGACTGAGCTTACAAAATGCCAGTGAGCGTGGTGCTGTGTAAAAAATTCTTTGTGTTTCTATTTTGTTTCTGTTTCTAATTCAGCAAGGGCTTTTCTAAGTATAGCCTAGGAAGATACCTTGGGCAATACCCAGAAAGACCATGGGATGACACACACACTTGCTGCTGCAGTCTGCTGATTTATTTTATGCTGTAGTCAAAGCACTGTGATTTGCTCAGGTTTATTTTAAACTTCTCAACTAACTGAAAGCTTGACCCAGCCTCATTGGGCATGTACCGATAGGGATAATGCCCGTCTTTTGAAAAAGAATTACTGAAACCCAGTTAAATAACTAATATGGCTTTTAATCCAAAAAGCTAAAGGTTTATTAGTCATGCCTCTTAGGATATACTTTCTTGGGCTAGGTGTTTTTGTAATTCATTCTTACTGAGTTACTTCGGTAAGCAAATTTATTGCACACTAAAACCAAATTGGTAAGGTCTCTACATTAATTGGCTAGAAGGACACTTATTCAGGTGAAGTTAGATTTGTGAAAAATAGTTTTGAAGTTGCAATGATAATTAATAAATCTAGATGTGAATTTACTGTGGTTGCAGCACCTGACATTTTTGGACAGTGGAACACAATCTAAGTCTATTTGTTTATGTCAAACCTGTCATATTCCTGCTTACACTGTCATAGTAACACTGTAATTACTGTGGCATTTACTAATGAGTCAAACGAAGTGTGTGTGTATTAGTGAGGGTGGTCTGCCATGTTTTAGGTTGGATGCGGTCAGGTGTTGGTGAAAAGCTGCCTCCCTCCTCCTCAACAGCACCCCATTAATAACACCCACGCACACACACACACACACACACACACACACACACACACACACACACACAAAGAGAGAGAGCGAGAGAGGGAGCATGGCTGTAGACACAGGGTAACCCGACCCCAGCAAGCTGAGTGCCTGTCACAGTTCATTAGCATTGGGAGGACATGAAGGCTGGTAGAAGTGGTTCTTTGCTTTAGTTGGAGCCTCACCAGACAGGAAGCCCACAGAACTGTGCATCCACTCAACCAGCCAGCAACTCGGCAAGCCACCCAGCCACCCAGCCAGTCTGCAGGAGCACAGCACCTACGTCAGTGATGTTCCCACAAACCTGCTTGTCCCCAGGCCAGCAGGCCACCGAGCTCCAAACACAACAAGGCAGAGGCCTAGAAAGGACTTTCATTAATGATCCACCCTCCTTTAATTTGAGCCATCAAATTATCATATGAGCGTCCATATGATGTGAAGGGGTTTGCCTCTGTGCACTTTGTGCACTGTGTCTAATATGGTGAGACTGTTAGTGGTTTTCTGTCATTCATTGTGACCGGCAACTCGGGTGTCAAATTGTATTTTAATGTGTTTAGGGAAGGAAAGGGGGTACTAACGCTAGTCGTCTGGTTAGCGGCCAGACTGAGTCAATAGAGCCCTACCGACTCCCAATTCCCTGCAGTCAGCACAGCAGCAGTCAGTCTGACTCGCAGCATCTGCTGAATACTAATGCAATTTCCTGGTCTCTTCAGCGGGAGACTGGGAGTGCATGGCAGGCTACAACCAGGGGGCTTGTATCAAATAAAACATGCCTGTTACCGTTGTGCTTGATATTGATTTTGAGGCATCAACAGATATGAATACATACTGGAAAGCATCAAAATTGTATTCTTACATTGGGATCTCAAGTCTTTTTGCAGGTTTATTGGCATTCCTGTGGAGGAGATCAATTGAGTGTGGTCCGCCCCAATTTAGAAAAAGCAAATAGTGTCAACTAAGGACAGAATTTACTCTAGATCATGATGACATTTTCTTTCAGTCAGCATAGAGGGGTTTTGAACAACATATTGTTTTTAACCAGGATTGAATTTGAAGTCCAGAAAGTGTTATTTGTATTGAGAAATTTGTACCCATGAACCCCGCTACTACTGCTGTTATTCAGATCATATCTTATTTGTGTGTACCTGTGTTTGTGTATCTTTACATTGGCCCTCCTCGTTCCTCTGTGGGTAAGATACAGTAGATGACACTTCGTTCCCCTGGTACCTACAGTATACCAGCCCTCCCTGTTCCGAAGCACCTCTCTGTACATTGATTTTACCTAAGACTAAAATGGATCATTGTATATAGATCAATAGCGTAACCATAGTATAATATATGGTTGGAAAAAATGGATAGTGTCTCAGGCCTAATACCTTGTGCCAGTGGCAGCACAAGTCCCCCCCAACACACACACACACACACACACACACGTACACACACTCCTTAAACCACGGACACGAGGTGGGGATTAGGCTATTCGCTCCATCTCTGACTCTATCCCGGTATCACTCGCTCATGGATATAGACCCGATCCCAGGATATTCCTCATCCATCTTCCTCTCACTCTCCCCGCACACATTGCTGGAAAATCCAGTGGAGGAGAAGCGGCGGCTCAGCGCTGAGCACACTCTGATAGATGATCCAGTCCACTGAATGAGAGGGGAAAAATAACCCCTAGCCGAGTGCTGCATAAAGGACCACATTTTCCCTTTTGCCTTCCTTAAGCAGTGGAAAACATTCTCACAACACCATTTGTACCCTCTGTTTAATTGAAGGCTGTCCAAAGTCAGAAGAGCCTGACCAACAAACCTTTCACCAACAAGCACAAATAAATTGCCAAACTTGCCAATAAACAACTCTGATGTTTGTAGGCTTCACTTTTTGAACTGATAGCTTTTTACCAGTGTAGGCTGTTGTTAATGACAGGAGCAGTCAGTTATACTAGCTTCCTATTTTTTTATTTGAATTCTTTTTGGCTGTGGATTTTTTTTTTTTTTGGTCTCTGTTTTCAGATGAGAAGTGTTTACCTCGGATGGCTAACTGATCCCTGCCTGCAAAACAGCCTACCTCTTGCTGGGTCACATGTTTTTTTTGCTGACATATTGGCATGTCCTGCGCTCTACATAGGTGGTGCGATTAAGCACTGGTTAATTGTTTCAAGCTTTTCTAATGCACACAAGGGTGGGGTGTAGCATGCATACGGAGTGAGGGCCAAATTTTAGACAAGTACAGGGGTGTTACATGAAGCAGATGTTGATAAAAGCAAACACGGAGAATGGAAGAAGAAAAGGAATAGTGTAATCCTTTTTTTGGACGATGAGGAGCTTATTTTTACGCATGTAGAATTTTAACCAACACATGGGTCTGATTGGATTTGTCCCGCACAACACACACACGCTTCTCTGGAAATCACTCTCTGAACATTATAACAAAGGGATATTTTGTTCACCCTGCGCAGAAGAAATCAAGTCAATGAAGAGTAATGAAAAAGTATGAAAAATTAAGTTTGAAAAATCGATGTTGAGAAGTATAGTATATTGCTGGCAAACATACAGAACATCCTTCTTTAGTTTACAAGAGGCTCAAACACTTTCTTTTTCACCCTCACTTGCTTACTTACTCTCTCAGTTGCCCTCTGTACAGTGCCTTGGGATGTCTGGGCAATTGCTTGGTGTTGAGTGACTGCTGAATACATTTGATGCCAGTTAGTATGACAGGGTCAAGCTCCTTCCCCAGGTTCTCGGCTTCAAAGCGGTGGCTCAGACAACAGGGCTTAGATGTTTCTCCTTTTTGCTCCAGTGTCACACTCGTTAAGGAGGGACCTGCTCTCCCCAGCCGCTCACTTCCCAGCCATGTTGCACGACATCACTGCATACTAATCAGCAAGGCAGATATTTTGGGGATTTTTTATAGTTTTTCTGTCATGGATTATGTTTTTTTCAGTCTGTCACACAGTTGGTAACTGCATAGTATCAAATGGCAAAGATTTAGGTAAGCTGTTTAACCACAAGCGGTTTGGGTTGGCGGTAGCCTTGATATTAAAGAAGTGAGCTTGTGACCGCAAGGTTGTGGGTTTGAATCCTGGACTGCCTGGGAAAATCTTGCCAGGGAAAGTGAATGAGGAGTACTGTTGAGACTGTGGTTGTACTGGGCAGCTCCCAGTCAGGTCTGTTGGTACTTAAAAAGTCGGAAAAAGTCTTAAAATAAATGATTGAAATTTAAGGTCTTAAATTAAAACGTCTTAAGTGCAGTTATTAATGATGGGCTTCTTTGTGCATGTTTCCTAACAGCTTGTTTGGCAGCTTTGTTTCTTTATTTAGGTTTTTAAATTGGTTTTCAATTCCAGGTAGCATTAAAAAGGTCTTAAAATTCTTATATTTGGCTTTGTTAAACCTGTAGATACCCTGCCAGTGTGAATGGGTGAGTGAAGCAGGGTGTCACTGAAAAAGAGGATAAATGCTCAGTCCTATTTTTCCCTAAATAAACAAAGATTAAAGAAACATGCATCATACCCTAATGATGGACAATTCCCTCATATCCCTTTCCCTTCTGTCTGTTGAGCTTCATTGTTTTTAGTTAATGTAGGTTGTTGGTGTTTCTGGACTAATTTGACTGATGACATTTCATTATCAACATCCAATTAACTTTGACCTTTTCCTCTCTTTCAGAACTCGATGAACCTTCCTCCAGACAAAGCTCGACTATTGCGGCAGTATGACAATAGAAGTGGGAACTCATTTGCGATCAGGTGGGCACCAACTCTTGCATTTTCAGTCATAATGTACTCTTATATGATATTATCTGGTGTAGCCGCTGTAGAAGTGCCATTTATTGTACTGTTGCTGCACAATTACCAGACTCCCAAGAGCAATTGTTTGAAAAAATCCTACAGTATTAATGAGTGATCTAAACCAAATGTGTGGCCAGTCTCTGAGGGTTATTCTACTCATCAACCATCCAATCAGCCTATCCTTCACAGTTTAATAAAGTAAACACAAGCACTGTAAGTGTAGTGTTGCTGTCAGTGTGTGACTTTCGGATTACATCTGGATCCATTACCTTGGATCTGGATGGCGATCCAAAATTGGCAAACAGGATGTTTGGATCCCATTTGCCAATCATTCTGTTCTCAGAAGGGGTGAAACACGTTAGTGAATTTAAAAAAGATAGTTTACCAAAAACCATGGAGCAGATCTAAGTTATCCTCACATTGCCATCAAATGCTAAACTAGGTATGGCTAGCGTTTTTCTATTTTTTACATTGCTGCTTCAAAACCCATCATAATCCACCTCAACAAATACAGAAATGCATAATAGAGGAGCCCTCCATGGAAAAATAGTCAATATTAGCGTTGCACGTCATTCATTTTCACGTTATATTAAAATGGTGCAGTACCTGAAATCCCTTATTTTGGCCGAAAAATGATATCACGCTTGAGAAGACAATATGCAGTGTCTCAAAGAATCTTTAACACCAGAGAAGGTCCGTCCCACTGTGCGTTGTGATCCCGGCACCCATGCTCCATTGCCCTGCCTTTATCCAGTAAGTAAGTCTTTCCCGGGCCTGAGGATCTGACCCGGCTTCGCTGGTCAAGTGGGTTAAGTGGCACAGCAGGGAGCACACATCAGTTGGCCAGTTAAAACGCTGAGTCTGTCATTGGCGTTGTTGCTGCGTGTGGAAAATAACAGAGTGTGCATGTTGTGCGGCGAGCTGCAGTCTGAGTGCTCCACTCAGACCTCGACCTACGTGCCAGTGTGTTTTTCTGCCTCCCTGAGCAGAGGGGAAGACTGAGAGAAGATCAAGACCACCAGCCACTCAGTCCTTATTGATAGCCACCGACCCTGAAGAGAACGGTGCCGGAGAGAACCCACCATGCTATTTGCTAGCAGTTGAGGATCCTCTTTCAGTTTGGAGTGGAGTTTATGTTCCTATTTCACACATGAAGTGAAAGTAGTTGGTCTTCTATTCATTGTCAATGAAGCAACTCCAAAAAATGTTGCTCGGTGATTTCACGGACAAGAATCTTGGCTCCCCTTTCTCTAAGGGAGTGAGGCTTGTCCATTCATACAAGTGTAGACTAAAATGTTTAGAGCTGTAGGAATACCCGATGTGAATTCTGGTCAAGGGTGGATTTCCACTATAATCTTCTTGCCCACATAGATCAGCCTCATCCAACCCCAAAATGAACTGAGTGTAGGTGTAAAGTTTGTTATCTATACCGTACTGTAAATCCTCTAGTGGTTGCCCCAAGTCCCAAGACTGTTTACGGCATAAGACAGTATAAGACAGTCAACATCATCATATTGCTAAATTAGGTCTCTAATGTAACATATTCTTTAGATTTTTCTTTTCATGTTTTCCCAACAAGCCAACCCCATGACAGCGCAGGCAGCTCCGAGAGTAAAATGTTTTCTGTGTCATAGCTACAGTGAATCTCTTTATGTAACCATGGCAACAGTGATGAAGGGAGGGAGAGAAGCAGAGATGACAGGTACATCCCCTTTTGAAAAACAGGCCCTGCAAACGCCGCCAGAGGTTGAAATATTAAATGTTTTTAGGGCAATTATGAGCATCTATGAAATATGGAGGATGCTCTTGATGTGAAAAAGCCGGTAAAGTACAAAGGAAGGGATATGATGAATTCGTCAGTGTCAAATCCTACGACTTATTTTTCGCAATCCGATGACTTTGTTTCCTGCTGACAAATTGGTTTATCTGAGTTCTTACACAGATTGATCTACTTGTCTTGTCTTGCTGGGATAGTGTCAAGCACTCAAATGATGTCTCTATACAACAAACAGCAGCCTTGTCCTCTATGAGACATTGTAGTAGAATTTCCACAGCTTTTAGTTTATAAAATACAATCTATACCTCTTTGAACTACCTGCCTCTTTGAACTACGATCTGTCTATCTGTGATGCTCCACCTGTCCTTATAACTTCGCAGCAGAAGAGCAGGGTTGGGAACTTAAGGCTTCACATGCAGGACTCCTCTCCTCTCCTCTCCTCTCCTCTCCTCTCCTCTCCTCTCCTCTCTTCTCCTCAGGAGGTTACATAAGCCCAAACTCCTGGCACAGTACCAGATTAACCCTCATGACCCTTCCTTCTCCCTAAACTCCTTGGCCCCTGCTGTGGTGCTCTTCGGGTGTAGAGAGGGCAGTCTACCTCGCATCTCAGATTTAATCCAGATCAGCTCCCCCAGACTGATTTTATAGCTGCCATAGAGCATATAGGAATTTATACGTGCTCCTATAAATCACGTGTGTACTTTACAATACAGTCCTGTCTCATGTATTTATGGTCTGTTTCCATACTTCCCATTCTTTCGTTACATGCAGCAGGCTACATACTTCTCTCCTGTTTTTTTCATATAGACTGCCAAATCTTCTACCTCAATTATTTGCCAGCAAAACACTCAAACAAGACTGTCCTGTCTGTCTGCCCACTGGGTCCATGTTACTGTCATGAGAGCCAGCTCTCTTTCCTGACACCACTGTCGTCTTTCCTGTTTTTGTGAGAGCGGCACTCAGTGATGTGATGCGGCAGTGATAGATGTGATGTTGCTGATAATGCAGCGTAGCCCAGAGCAATTAAGTCAGTCTCAGTAACCATATACATGCAGCAGCTGGCTAGCCATAACAAGTCAAGTCAAGTTTATTTAGATAGCCCTTAATCACAAGCATGTCTCAAAGGGCTTTACATATATCATATACATGTCATATACTACATCACTATATACTATATACCATGCTACATATACAGTGCATCATATGCATATACTACATGAGCCACTGTGCTGCCCTAAACTAACTGACGATTGTTAATTTGTTAGTTAGCTTATATAAGAAAAACCCTCATCAGAAAAAACATCTGTTGGCGATGTACCTTGCATTTCTGGGCCCACTTTGTTGTTTGGTGGCGTATCTATCTTATTCCTGCAGATAAGTGGTCAAATATAGAGGACATGACTTTTCCAGCACAGCTACAATGGATTTTTTTTAAATTTCTTTTGGCATTTTTGCCTTTATTTGAAAGTCTATAGTGAAGAAAGACATGAGAAATTAGGGAGAGAGAGAGAGAGAAGGGGATAATATGCGACAAGGGTCCCAGGCTGGATTCAAACTCAGAATATCGCGGTTACATGATATGCACCTCAGTCCACTGAGCCATCAGGACGCCCCAGCTACAATGGATTTTAACAGCAGAAAATGTTGGTGTCAGACTGTCCCACTGCATCAAAGAGCAAGGCCTTCTTTTTCAACTCACCTTTTTGCACCAACGTTCAACAATCATTCAGGGAGAAATCCATCGCAGAAGAGGCAGAAAGACCAATTTCTTCCTCTAGAGTAGCCTCAGCCACAAGATGTTGTGTTTTGAGAGAATGGCGCTTACTCACCGTCCACTGCTGTAACTACTGCCTTCTTCTCACCTGCACATATGAATGCAACAAGTTCACGCCTCTTCTCTGGGGGTTATTGGAAGGCATTCTGGGAAAAGTAGCAAATCACTGACTGAAGTATAACTAGACGAAGCAGGTTGAGGGAAAGTGGGTACAACAAAAAAGTAAAATTCCACTTTATAGGTGCTCAGGTGGAAGGGTGGGTGGTGTGGATGATTGGAGTGAGTGAAACTACGTTGACTTTAAGAACTCCACCTGTTAACACCAAAGTGCCGTGTTAGCACAGCTTTGTTGTAACTAAGAGAATTACTAAACAAAATATTGAATTAATGTGTTGACTAACCCTAACCCAAGCTACTTCCTGGTATGTGACTGTACTGTACACCAACCTAGATGTGGCTCATGCTTGTGTGACTTCTGCCATACTCCCTGGTGTATGAGTACACACTGTATTTCCCTTATACTGGGCTCTTTGGGCTCTGCTTGGCCTATAGGAGCGCATACCGTAATTCCCTGAAGCACTGTGCATTGCAAAAAGCATAAACTATGAACAAGGGTGCAAACTTTCCAGTGAACGAACCAACAAACACATACCCAGACTCTTATAGAGCTACTCCTAAGCACCTAATAACTCCTGGAATGCACTGAACATCACAGGTTGATGATATATAACGGTGTATCTGAGGGTGAAATTTTCCTTTAAGGCCAGTCAGTTGTCCTAGCTAGTTGCCTAAACAAGGATACATCTTCACTCTCTCTGCGTACAGTGGACAGAGAACAGTTTCTTTAAACGGCATGCTTTTCTTTCCCACGCTCCGTGATGCAGTAAATCCCTCTATAGCGTGTTACATCATTGACCAGAACCAGCGATGCTGCTGCGGTGTGATGCTGGCTTCCCGCTCACTCAACCTGATCCAAATACTGTTTCCCGCTTACCATGATGAGCCAAAGCCGGCACTAATCTCTCGTATTTATATTTAGAGCACAATGATGGGGGATTTGACCTAAAACCTGTTTGCTTGTTTGCTTAAGGCACCCAGCCTGCCTCCTGACTGAGCTTAGGACATGTATGCGCACCCACACACACAGACACACACACACACACACACACACACACACACGCACACGCACATGCTTGGTCACAATCCCCAAGGCAAGCCATGCATTATAGCACATTAAAACTATAACGATAGTCATTACCAGGAAGGCAGTTTATGACCTCCTCGCACAGACTGACCTTAATAGCCACAGTTTCTTTGCTAAGTGGCATTGAGTGTGATCAGGACCTGCAATTGTCCATATATCATAATATAAATATCAAAATGAGAGCCGTTCTACTGCCACACCTACTGCCACTGATCCTGGAATGGGTCCAGAAGTGAACCTGGGGCAGCGAACCAAAGTTACCCCACATACTACAGGAGAATCTCTAGGAAACACTGGCCCGATGATAATTCAGCAGCAAGACAATCTTATTTGCCTTTGTGTGCCGAGTGGCGGTTCATTAAACCCGAGGTCCTTGCATGCAGAGGACCGACCTGTCGTCGTCATGGCCGCATACAAAGGCTGGTCACGTCCGCTAAACCGGGCCCTCGCTGTTCTTCACACTTACCGCCTCTTACGGTGGAGTATATAACCTGGAGTTCACATCGATTGGAGGATGACTCACTGTGACTGTTATTTACTCAAGGCCCATTCAGTTTTTAATCTGATGGCTTCGGTGTCAACAGCAGCTTATACTGGAGATGTGCTCAGACTAGTGAGAGAGTTCATAACTTGATTATACTTGAGTTCAGGAATACAAGTTAATACAAAACGTTGAGAGATGAGACAAGATAAATGTATAAAATATAAACATTGTACTGCTTTTTCATTGATAACTGATGGTCTACTTGCCACAAAATACAGTACAAGTTTTCTAATGTTTCTCTCTTGCTCTCTACTGTTTTCCCTCTCTCTCATTCTCTCCCTTCACTCTTCTCTTCTCATCCTCTTTTCCTCTCTCTTCTGTTTTTTCCATAGGAGCGATTCCAAGTGAAAAACCCCCCTCACACGTACATCCAGAAGCTGAGGAGTTATCTGGACCCAGCAGTCACAAGAAAGGTGAGAGTCCCCGCTAACATGCTATCCTGTTCCACTGCCTCAACTCTTCCTTCCCCTCCGACCCTCTATCTCCAGTCCAGGATATCCCCACAGCTGAGGAAAGACGGCACTGTGGCCCTGGGAAAAGCAGGGCTGCTGGAGGAGATAACTTGGCAACGGCTATCTTTAGTCACAAAACGTGAGATAACAAGCAGCAGCACCTTTATCTGAAAGGCCCGGGTTCAAGCCCTCCTGACAGCAAGCCTCTGCCCTGCTGAAGTGTCCTTGAGCAAGACACTGAATCCCCACCTGACCCACGGTGGCTGCTCTGTAGCTGAACCTGACCTCTGACCTCTGACCTCCCTGGAAAGCCAAGAGAATGAGAGAGAGAATGTGTCTTTCAGGAATCAGTAGATTATCACAAGAAAAACTATGGCTCGGCAATAAGTCAATATTAGCATTTATCGTCTTTTAATAGAATCATATTGTGATGAAATGATGATATTGAGATATTGTGATACAGAATTTGGTTGTCTAAATGAATGATAAGCAAACGCTAATTAAAATCTCTCACAGAATGAAATATTTTCGAGAATGCTATTGGAGTTCGGTTTAATATGACACTTGATATTATCATCAATTAGTTCAGTACGATGAACATCGATTTGTTTATTTAACATGTGATTTGCATACATATGTAGATATCGCTATATGTTTATGTTTAGATCATTCTTTATGATTATCATGATATTCATTTTGTAGAAACCCAAACTTAGTTGAGAAACCCAAACTTGGCTGAAGACAAAGGTAGGTTTCGTATGGCAGACAGTCAGCAGGCTATGAGCTCGTAAGAGAGAGAGAGAGAGAGAGAGAGAGAGACAGACAGACAGAGAGAGACAGACAGACAGACAGACAGACAGATCAATTTTGCTACCTGAGCAGAGGCTAACTATCTCTAGCTGCAGTGAGATTACCTTGCAACATGACAGAAGCTAACTGGAGTTATCACAAGTGTCGTGGCTAAATGATAAAATCATCTTATGTAATCCAGCAGCAGCTCGGGGTGGGAAGAGCGGAGCAGCCAGCTCTGGCCGGTTCTCCGGCTGCTTGGAAGAGAACGAAAGGGAGTAAGGGGAGGGGCTCCGCACAGCCAAGTATCAGCCAGCCTCAGGCTTTGGCAAAATGAAGGCTTTTTGGATGAGTTAGAAAGGGATGGTGGGGGGAGTGCCTGGAGATAGACCCATCTCTGTGATAAACAAATTAAGCAAGAGACTCTGCCAGAATAACAGCAAATCGCTCTGGATAATTCAATTTACACCGACTGGAATTAAAGTTTTACAACGACGTCACGACAAGCCAGCTAGAGCAGCGTGAACAGAGCAGACCGGCCATGATGACTGTGACAGAAATGGAACAACACGGGCACACAGAGGCACACACACACTCACTCATACACACATACATATGCACGCACACACACACACACACACACACACACACACACAAACTTACACATAAATACACACGCATACTTATCTTCTCTAGACCTGTATGGCAGCTTCGGTTTGATAGTTGAGTGAATTCATTTTCAGTATTCTTGAAGTGAATTCTTCTTCTCATCTGATTTAAAAAAAAAAAAAAAAAAAAAAAGGCCAGAAAATGTGTCATACATCTTGTGTAGTGATACGGTTCATATTTTGACATGCCGCAGACCTGCATTATTAATGTCCAGCCATAGGGCTGATATCATTATAGTCCTATATGGTTTCTAATGCCTAACATGACTGAGGGATTACACTCTTCTCTGACACAGGATTTGGTAAAGGAGGAAGCTGAGTGATGCTTGAATGAGGCTTGTGAATGGAAAGGTGCCGGTATGAACCTCCAGAATCCCCCTAGTTGGGGGAAAGTTAACTGTTAATGCTCTTCCCTCACTCAACAACTACTGTTGAAGTGCCTCTGAGCAAGGCACCAAACCCCCAACTTCTCCAATGGAGCTGCTCAGTGGCTAGTATAGATAGTATAGATTGGGATATTTTGTGCTGGGTGTACTGGGTCTATAAATGTACAGTATGTGTCTGTGTGTGTATTTGGGAGGTATTTGGTTGTTTGGGATGTGATGAAAGGGGGGATCAGTTCCACATTGAGAAGTTGGTGACCAGGTTAAAACGTCCCTGGGTGTAAACACTCAACGCGGTCATGGCTGAAGGATTTAGGCCAAACCAGACGTTTGAGAGGCCAACATTCAGATTCTTTGTTTGTCTGAGTCTTTTTTTTTTATTATTGAATTCATCTGTAGCCGCATGACTGTCTGATCGTAGGTTCACAGGTTCGATTTTAAACTGCTAGCCCATGTTTATTTTTATGTTTTTCATGTTTAGGCCTGTGGGTCAAGACCCATGAGATTTTGGGAAAAAGGCCTACAAGGAACTTGAATAATGGGGAGTCTTGCTCCCACGGTCCAGCAACAGTCATGTGTTCATAGCCTGGATCAAACACTTGCGGGAGACGGCGAAGCTCGAAAGGGAGCGACTGAGGGAGAGAGAAAAGTGAGAAGGGCAAAGCAGAGGGAAGAAAGGAAGAGGGATAGAGGGAGAGGGAATAAGCAATTGAATAGTGACACGAGGAGAAGGGTAAAGAAAGGGTAGAGGGTGATATTTGGGAGAAAGAGATGGACGGAGAGAGACATAAAAAAGCAGGAGAGAGAGAGAAAGAAAGAGTTATGGGCTTCTTTCTACATTCCTGCTCCAACCCCCTTTTCTTCAGACTCAAACAATTGCCACTTTGTGCCGCTGTGAGAGAGCTGGAGGTCATTGCCTCTGCTTTCCATAGGCAGGCTCCGGTGCATTCCTCTGGGCAGCTCCCAGCCAATCGGCAGCCAAGGAGGAAGAGCTCCATTCCAACAAGTCCCCAAGAATGTATCAGCCATTGATTTGTTTCCAGGATGACCCCTCCTGAGCTCACACTCCCCAAATCCTTCTCCCCTTCTTTTTTTATTTATTCTCCCCACTGTACGCATTCTCTCTCTCCTTTCTTACATCCATTCTCCTCTTACTTTCCTTCCCTTTTCGCCGCCTGCTCCCCCCCTCCACCTACCCCTTTCTCCTCTTTCTCTCTTCCCTTCCTTTCGTCCTCTCTTCACCCTGTCTGCTGTCTCTCTTCCTGCTCTCTACAGCTCTGTGCTGCAGCTGGTAGTACTTAGTGTGGAGTGTGGGGCGTTAGGCGGGAGAGAGGAAGGGATGGAAGGAGGGAGGGAGCGAGGGGGAGCCTGCCTCTGGGAGCCTGCGCAGTACCCCTAAATATGCTCTGCTTTCCACACAAACACACAAAGGGCTCCTCCCTAATAAAAACACTCTGTTTCTCATCTCCTCATGTGCCAAACACACACCGCCCTAGCCCAAAGACACAGAGAGAGGGACAGAGAGAGAGAGATAGGGAAAGGGAGAGAGAGACCCTGGCTATGGGAACATTTCTGTTCTGTGTGGATGTTAATAACAGGTTAACATGGGGCTGAGCTCTGTTTCCTCCCTGATACAAACATCATGGAAAGTGCACAGGCCCTCCAACTCTGGATGGATACTGGAAGTCCTCTTCTCTTCTCTTCTCTTCTCTTCTCTTCTCTTCTCTTCTCCTCTGATGCAATGATTTCACTCTCTCTCATCAGGGAGGTTCCCCCCGTCACAGCGAGGCTGTGTGATCATCACTGGCCGGGGCTGTCATTCACTTTGCTTGTTTTGTTCCTCCAGTTGCGTAACAGCCTGAAGAGGCTTTTGTTTTTGGTATTGCAGATCCCCTCCTGTCAGAGGATGAAAGCAGCGAGGAACCCCCTCATGCTCTCTGTTCTGTTGTTTTCTGTTATATTCACTGGCGGCTTGTACCTTCATGCATGTCACTCACACACCTCTCTCTTGTAGTTGTAGCCACAGTAACCGGGCCAAGAATGTGTGTGTCTGAGACACACTGGTAGGGTATGACAAGGAACCAATCAGGTTACTTGATTTTATCAGGCTGTTACCAGCAGGAATTACTGCTAAATAAAGAACCAACTTGAGCAAACAAGATAACATGAACCATTCCATATTTGCAGTCTCTGTTGAGTCAGCTTGCCTTTTCTTTTAGCTTGTTGAATGGTTATTGGCAAGTAAAATGCCTGTTAAAAGTCTTCTGAGAATAACCCAAACCCAACTTTGATTTTTAATCAATGCACCGCTTGCCTGCTTTTCATTTGAATGTCATCGTGGTTAGGACTATGCCTGTTTGTCTGACCTTTCTGTCAAAAAAGGTTTTCTTTCCTCCCTGAGCCAGTGTACTAGAGCCAGCCCAAACATCCCTGCGCTACCTCTTATGATTTACAATCCTAGTGGTACGATGACATATTAACTCCTCTGTCTTTCCTCCCCAGAAATTCAGACGGAGAGTCCAGGAGTCCACCCAAGTCCTGAGAGAACTGGAAATTTCATTACGGACCAATCATATAGGGTGAGTCATTGTAGCATTGTGTGAAGGTTGTGTTGAGAGTGTCCCAGGCCGGGGTGGTATTAGATTGAGGGGGGAAAGTCTGGCATTCCAGACACCGGGAGACGCAGACGTTTACACTAACCACCGCCAACCACCACCATCCCCCTTTCACCTTGGCGCTCTGGCCTAATATTACACAGAAAGCCATGTGGTCTTCGAGAAAGGATGAATGTATTGATTGTTTGCAGCGGCCGACACAGGAACAGGCATTGGTAGAAAAAAATACCTCTGCTGTGTAACTTTTATAAATATTCAATGTGGTTTCAGTGTACGAGATATGACTTAGAGATGTTACTAAAACAGCTTCATGATTTCCCATCAGATGACAAAACACTGGACTATTCATCAGTAATTCTAGGTATTCCAGGATGGCAAGCTCCAGCCTGCCACAGCTGATATCGATTCAGTGCTGTACAGTCACCCTCCAGGAAAGATCAATATCTCAATGAACGTCGCACGTCGTCTCATCCTTTTGTCTTGCTCTAGTGCATAATTTCTCTTTGCGTGATTAGGGCCCCAGATAGTGAAGGACTTTGATGGATGGCTCAGCATCAGTAATGAGGCCAGTGGTGCATTCTGGGAGCTGTAGGCAGGATTTATAGGGAGGAATCAGGATGAGGGCGAGCGGCTGGGAGGGACGGAGGCTGGTCATCTCAGAGGTGGGCGGTGACAGGAGGCCTGGAGACCCTGTGAGGGACAGGAAGACGCAGAACATCCGCTGGCCACGGGCTGTTATGACAGCAGAGATGCAGAGATACTTTAGAAGGTTGCGTAACAGTCACAAGATCTCTAATACACACACACACACACACACACACACACACACACACACACACACACACACACACACACACACACACACACAGTCTATCTCAACTGCCATCTCTCTCTCTCTCTCTGTCTCTCTTTTTTCCTCCCTCACAGACACAAAATATACTCCCATTCCCTCTGTTTTGCTCACTCACACACAAATGCACAAATTTTCTCATGTCGTCTCTCACACTCCGCTTCTACACACCGTTTACACACTTATCTGATTCTGCACTTCATCAAACCAAAACAAACCACAACCACAGCCAAAGGCGTGTCCGTCTGGCAGAGCAGTCGAGGCATTGTTTACAAGGATTAACTCGGCCCTAGTTTTAGCGACCTTATGTTGCTAAACTAGATTACATAAATAATCTACCTAATCTAGATTAGACAATGAAGCATTATCATAATGGGAGGGAGGGGGGGGGGGGATTGAGATACGAAGGGAGAGACGGGTGGGGGATGGGGAGGGAGCAAGATGTCACCCGCTCAGACAGTAAATAATCACTCATTCTTTTCAGAGGTGAAACAGAGAAATCTATCTGTCATGTAGGCTGCATATAATAGGCAGATTGTCCCTTTACTGGTCCTGCTGATTCTAACCCTCGCTCCCCGACTGCTTGCTCCTCGCATGTTGCTGAGCGGTCAACAACATGTGGTGAATGGGAGGATTGTTAGTTAGTGTCCTGTGGTAATGATTACCATGTGGCCCTGCTGGGTCACACCTCCAAACCCTTTAAACACACGACAGCCCCACCAGGAACCGCTTTACTGGACGCTCTACTTACTCTAGCATACTTCCATGTAGTTACACCACAGGGGAGCTACTAAAGGAGCAGCTAGTGGATTTTTAGGGGAGTTTAGCCTACATCCTCGTTAGCCATTTACTACACAGTACCACTCAAGGCCTGCCTGTGTGCCATTATGTTTATGCTTTGCAAATTTCTCTAATCACGTAGCAATCGCGGCCCGTCGAAGCAACTGGGGCTCCCGCAAATAGACGCAACACCGTCACTGATGCAATTAAATAAAGATGTTCTGTGAATTAGCCCACACTGCTCATAAATATGGAGAGTGGAGGGAGAGCGGTGCATGCTGGGGGTCGTTGTAACGTTGCTTTGAAAAGCTTGGCTTTTCCGTGCAGAATAAAAAATGAAAGCATGGTGAGTGCTGAATGGGTGGCCCAGTTCAGTGCCTGTACAGAAGGTGAGAATGGGCTTTTGATCATTCTGGGGGCTTGTCCTTACCCCAGCTAGAAACTCTGTGTGTGTGTTTGTGTTAGAGAGAGAGAAAGAGAGAAAGTGAGAGAGAGAGAGGAGAGAGACTGAATAATGGTAATGAGATTCTGTGTGTGTGTATGTGTGTGTGTGTGCCTGCACACATTTGTTTGTGCATTTGCCTAGGCTTTTGCAAACCTGTGCATGTGTGATATGTTTGCTGCAGTGAGCCAGGAAGCTTTGAAGTCCCTGAAACAGGTCATTACAATTCTTTTTGGCGAAAGGGGGGAAAATCGAAGGAGACAGGGTGAATAATCTAAAAACATCAGTCTACCAAGGTCAGGGGTGGTCAGATCACACATAGTGTGTTTTAAAAAAAGACAACAAATCGCCACATTGTACTGTATACCATACAAATAACCATCATAACACCAAATGATAGAATTTCAAAAGATTGCCTAGCTGTTATGGCCCGTTTGACCACATGGTTTTACAAGAGGTTTTAAGCTGACAAACTGTGGATATACATTGTTGTTGAACTCAAACTGATTTCTCTTTCTCCCCTCAGGTGGGTGAGGGAATTCTTAAACGAAGAGAACAAAGGCCTGGACGTGCTGGTGGAGTATCTTTCTTTTGCACAGTACGCCGTCACGTAAGTCACTACCAGCCCTTTCACTCTATACCACCATGGTCTATATGCAGCGCAGACAACGGACACAATGCTGCTATTCTGCATCGCCGCTGATGCATCTCCACCACCACCACACACCACACACCACCACTGCCTGCTTGTCAGAAACACTGAATCACTCGGCCCCATTCCCGACACATTTGCTCTGTGTATTACACCAACCATAGGCTTCTATTCATAGATTGACGGTGTGATTATTAGTCAGTCACAAGGTCCCTATTCAGGGCCAAAGAGCCACGCAGTTAAAGTTTTAATTCACCCCCCACTTCGCCATATGTTATTATGGTCTGTCCACATTTCTAATGGTTAGCCGTAAAAGAGTGTTTACCCTCAGTACCACTGGAGCACCGCTATGAGTCCTGTGTTGTTTCTATTGGAATATGACCATGGCTAGGTTTTGGGGATGGGAATTTTCAGCTAGTTTCACTGACATTTAAATAACATATAAAAGTCATCGAAATTACCAGTTTGAAAACCGAAACAAGTCATAACAGGTATAAGTAGCAGCTGTTTCGTAGGCATCTGCCAACTATAATATAACATGAGCCTTCCTGCCTATTTATAATGTCTAGATCAACACTGAAAATCTAAAATGATATCATTACCCTTTAACATTTTGTTACCCAGGGCAGCATCTACTAATTCCAGGTGTAATGAAAAGGACAAGTATGAATCAGAATAGTTCTGAAATATGGATAGATTAGCTAGCCAGCCTTGTGCCTTGTAAATCAGTGAAAGGCAGGGTAGTGAGTCAAATTATACTGTAGATGATGGACTCTTAAAAGGGCAAGCAGACAAATTGATAATTTTTATTCTCTATTTTCATTGTTGACTTCTGATCTTGTGTTGACATTTTTAACACGCTTTTATAACATTCTGAACAATTCTGATCCATTTCCCTCAGTACCCAGCAGTACCGTGGGTCAGACAGTGCAGTGATTTGAGACTGATTGCATGTATTGTCTCCATGGTGCAACAGGTTTGATGGGGACTGTTTGGAGAACAACCCAGAGATGTCGGTGGACAAGTCCAAGCCCTGGAGCCGCTCTATAGAAGACCTGCATGGAGGAGGCACCCTGCCGTCTCCCATCACTGGGAACGGCATCACCCGCGCTGGAAGACACTCCACGTTACGGTACGACACACACACACACACACACAAACTACCATTGTCATTGTAAGTTACAAAAAATCAAATCAAATCATATCAAATTGTATTTTCACCATTCACCATCTATGTTTTACGTGATTTGTGACTTTTTAAAACTAACTTTGTTTCAACACTTTTTGTATTGTATTGTTCCTGTTCCTTTGTGTTTGGTTGCAGGAATGTGATTGTGATGTGATTGTTTTGAGAGGTCACACGTTTCATGTGATGTCTGAATAGCCCCTTCATGTAGTCATGAGGCCTGTAAGTCTTTAAATGGCTTAAGACACATTTCTGTGGCAGGAAGCAAATACATTTTTCTACGGTTTTCCTTGGATTGTTGCGACTGTTGCTGATAATAAGTTTCTATGACACACGGGTGACACACAGATGTTTTTCCCTGAGACAGATGATTCAGGAGAAGATAAGATTATGGAATAAATCTTTTTTTAAACACCAAACTGACTATTTTAACACCAAACTCTGTGCAGAGAGGATTAAATAGCAGTTCATTTATAAGCCCATGTTAATATACACTCTGAAACACAAATCCTATCCAATTATGCATTATTTCTAACTGCTCATTCTAATCCTCCTTGTCGTCCCATTGATGTTTCAGTGCAGTGCTCACACTGACTTCTGTAACCTCTAATCCTTTAGTCTGAACGGGTTAACTCGAATAAATTGTGCACAAAGAGCACCATTGACACCATGCAGCACATGTCTTCCTAATATGAGATCTTTGCATAATGATGGATTAAGCCACATTCATTCATTCCTTGAGTTGTAAGTGTACAAGTATGATTTTTCTCGCACACACCACTCCTCATTCCCTTAAGATTTTTCTCCTATCTCATCTAAAATCTATTATTTCTATTATCTATTTAGCAGGAGTATTATTTACTAAAGATATAATAAAACACACAAGGTTGTATAACTGTATAGTTGATAGGAACTTGTACATTAGACACACTTACACCATCAATACCAATAATATATACACTGATTACTCCAAAATATTAGGAACACCTGCTCTTGCCATGAAATAAACTGACTAGGTGATTCAGGTGAAAACTCAGCTTTAACTCTACTTTTATCGTGAAGGAGAGGGCTTAAAAAGGGGAGGAGACAGATTAAAGGACCTTTTAGACTTCTGGGGTGTTATTCTTTTATTATACTTTCTATTCTATATTGATATTGTCCTGGTTGTCAATCCCTCTCTCTCCTCTTGAAAGCAATGTTGCGTCACAGTTCTCCTAGCAACCAGGTCTGGTGCCATTATGGAGGTCCTGTGGTTGTGCACAAATAATGGCTAGATATATAGCAACCGGGTTAGAAAAAGAGAGAGAGAGAGATAAGTAAAAATGAATAGTCTAATAAGGTGGATTTGTTTACATATTTAGGTTACTATGAGTCAGGACACTGTCTTGTCTTTAGCTGCTACTTCAAAACACTAGCAGGTAAATGTAGCACAGCAACCAGTGTAAATATTAACTTGGGACTATTAGCTATTAACGCTAGCTTCTATTAGATACTAGCTCTCTATTGCCTCAAAATGTTGCCCGTGTATCATCACCCTCTGGGATGTGTAACTTGTCAAAGTGTCACCAGTGAGGCTGACTGTGTTTTCTGTCCCGGTGTTCCTCCAGTCATCTCCTGTTCTGTCTTCCAGTCTTCAGCAGCAGGCAGGTCTCAGCTTCATGCTGCTGGCTCAGAATGAGCTTTCTGCAGCGCTAACCCTGCATCCCTGCTGCCTCCCAACTCACATAGATTTTAACACACATACACACACATGCTCACACACACACAATCCCCTTGCCTCGCTGTACTGTATACCTCCCTGCTAGCACTGCCCAGTTTATTTGTCCTATTGTTTGTGTCGGGGATGTGAATTATTTGTACTGACAGCCTCCCCTCCTGCGCTTGAGACTGAATTCTTTCCCTTAGAGCAAATGGATTTTTCTACACTCATTGTTTCTTGCCTCCATGCTTGTGTGGCTCCCTTAACGCCATTATGTGCAGATTCTAGCCTAGTTAAAAAAAAAAAGCCCTGTAAAAGCTGAAGCATAGGCTGCAACCAGTAGGGATAGATTAAGTAGCTACTTAAAAATCCTCTGTATTTTGGATGCATCAGCTCAAACTCTGCACTATTCTTTATTTAATTTCTTGTTTCACTTGTTAACTAAGATGTCATTCTAATTGACAAATATTGGCTCCAACCTATTACCAATGGTTTCATAATCCTTAAATGTTCATTTGTCCATCATACAGAATCTCTGCCCCTTATTGTGTGTATCACCCTTAAAATTGGAATAATGTGAATTCAATGACTGTCAAATTAAGAGTTGCATGTGTCTTTTTGAAACGGCCATCTTGAAGGACGCCAAGTGCACTGAACTGTCCAAAGTGTTCTCAGAAACGACGGTATGTCTTAAGAGCTACTTGGAGTTAAGTAGAAATACGTAGCTGTGTTTACCCCTACTTCCTAGTCTGTAGTTATAGTCTTAGTCTCAGTGTTTGATGCAGTTCTGTGGTGTCGTTTAGAAGATGCTGTGTTTATCATAGTCTTTGAGAAAATGGACAGAAAGATTTTCATGTTTTGTAACCTCAAACATGTCAAAGCAGGTTATTATATTGTGCTGCAGTTTTATCATCATTTATCATTACTTTGGTGTGTTTGCCCACTCGTTTCCTCCAAATATTTTCTCCTGCTTTTTATTTTTTGTTTTTGCCATGTGTTATTTTGTGTGCTGAATAATGAGGACAGGAAAAGCCCAGTCCTTAAAGATTATTGCTGCCACCGTGTGAAGCAGTGTTCCAATTCTGTCACCAAGTGTCTCACCAAACGACTGCATTTATGTTAGGGAACTTGTTTTGCAGCAGGTAGGCGCCACATCCTGCTAAATAGAACATGGAGAATACTCATAAATACAAAGGCACACACAAACACACACACACACACACACACACACACATAGCTGCAGTCATGCGAGAGCACAAACCCACATTTACAAACATAAATAGGATTCCCTGCATTTTTTAGTCATGAAGGCTCACTGCTCTCTGGTTGATTGTAACATGAACATGCCTAAATATTGATTTGTCCTCAACTATCCTTTATCCTAAATCCTCCTCACAGCTTAAGACTCTGCTGCTTCCTCATTCAAAGCTATAGCCCTATTCAGGAGTCTCTAACACACACACACGCACCATGCTGTGACTCAAGTCAGAGTCACGCCCTGAGGCATGGGAGCTGACATGAATCAGTGTGCCTATCTGTTGCCTGAAGACACGTTTTATTTCCCAGAACTCGGGCTGGTAAGAGCACCTCGTGACAAGGGTCTGAAAATAAACTCAGGCTGCACATTATTAGCATTGCTGCTACTCCAGCGCTCCGCTTTTATTGTGAGAGCGGCACCAGGAGAAAAGGCCCAGTCTCCGGTTTTGTCCGCACAAAGCCGGTGCGATCGCTACCCTGCATGCAAATGACGGGCTGCTATTGTACTAGCTGTAAGTGATATCTTTGTGTATAGGATAGTTAAATTAAAACAATTGAAAGGGGGCAGCCCTGTGGCCTCTGGTGAGGCTGTAGATTATGTGGCCTTTGTGTGTGTTAATGTAACATAGTGTGGCGGTTTAGTAGCCCTCCTGTGAGGAGGAGGGGTGGCGGTGTGTGTGTGGGCTCATTCACAAGTGGCATCTGTTTTTCTTGTTTACCCAAGCCATGTGCGCTGTGTTTGTTTGCATTCAGATGCACTCAGGCCTAACACTTCTTTTGGTCGCACACACCACTCCTCATTCCCTTTTTTTTGTTTTTGTCTGTTTTATGCCGTTTTTCAGCTGTAACACGCTGCCCAGCCGGAGAACGCTTAAGAACTCCAGACTGGTGTGTAAGAAAGATGACGTCCATGTCTGCATCATGTGCCTGCGCGCTATCATGAACTACCAGGTAAGCCAAGTCAGCCCTCTACACTCCCTTTAGACTGAAACACACGTCCATCTGAGTCCAAATCTAATTTGCTCCACTGCCATGTTCCCGTGTTTCATTCATGAAGTGAACGAATGCACTCCCTTGTTTATTAAGTAGCTCCTTTTCTCTGTTGATTTGCTTATTTCTCTCTCTCTCTCTCTCTCTCTCTCTCTCTCTCTCTCTCTCTCTCCGTCTCCATTTATTTTTCATGTTCCAGTATGGCTTCAACATGGTCATGTCGCACCCACACGCTGTGAATGAAATTGCACTAAGTCTCAACAATAAGAACCCCAGGTAAGTTCTAACCATTGACTGAGAGAGAGAGAGTCCTATCTTACTTAGGGAGGCTGGAGCTGCCAAGGTGTTCAGCCAGCCCCTCTCATTGCTGCAGCAGTGCTGTTGTTGCTGCTGGTTAGCCTCAGTGCACCTGCTCTTTTGAACAGCCTGATCCAGAGTGAGTTTCTTTGCTGCCCAGGGCCACATTCATCCTGACAGGCAGGTCAGGGCACCGCTGGCACACTCCGCTGCACTGGCAGCTGTTGCACTGAGACAGGCACCAGAAGGACTGGCTTATATGTATGTGTGTGTGTATGTGTGTGTGTGTGTGTGTGTCTGTTTTCACTCTATGTCCCGGGGCTTAAGCGTTTCCTCAAAAGTGAATGTGAAACCACCTCACGTCACCTGTCACATATTTGTCTCATCCAGGCAGAGAAATCCTGCATGAATAAACCCGAGGCACAGGGTGTTCCTCTCCTGTGTGCTCGAATACACACACACACACACACACACACACACACACACACACACACACACACACACACACACACACACACACACACACACACACACACACTGCACACACACAAGGATTATGTCTGAAGTATTCATTCTTTATACCTGCCTTTTAATCCCTTGGATTAGATGAGAATGTGGAACTCTATTAATTTTTTTCCTCTTAGGCTCTGATATTACAAAACTCAGTCATATCAGCCAGACCTAGTAAACTGGCTCTCATAACCTCACTGTGTCAGCAAAATACTTGCAGATTCATCACAGAGAATTAGAATGCATTCTTCCTGTTTTATAAAGCTCTTGCCGATCAGTATTTCAAAAGCTATGAACTTAAAAGGACATTAATTGTAATAAACACAATAATTGCTATGTAGTTCCATTCTACATCGAAATTTCAGTGGTGACGAGACTCTAAATTAGACTCTTTTCGACTTTGTTTGCGCCGCGTTTAAATAGGGGTTTGTTGTGGCGCTGGCACTTCTCATTTACTAACCATGCCTTTATTTTCTCCCTGTTTTACAGAACTAAAGCTCTAGTCCTGGAGCTACTGGCGGCAGTTTGTCTCGTGAGAGGAGGCCACGAAATTATTCTCTCTGCGTTCGACAACTTTAAGGAGGTACGGGCTGCACAGAGAGGGGAAGTGGGGTCTGAGGAGAGGGATATGTCATTATATCTCGACTGTGTAATTTCAAACTGTGACTCAGCCCGGAGGAATGCTCCCCGGCAGACGTGAGACCGGCGGATTCCTCGTTGCTGTGCGGGATAGCATCAAGGAGTGTGCTTCAGCACTTTGTCAATAGCTTACAGACACAGGTTTGGCTGCATAGCACAGGAGGACCCACTTGACCTCACCGGGATCCAGAGAAAACAGTTATGTGTGTGTTAACAGATTTGGCAGGCACATCAAAGCATGGAATAGCAGAGAGAGAGAGGGAGATGTAATAGACAGCCTTGCCTGACCTTTGCCTGTCTGTATGAGGTATTCTGGCTGCCGTCGAAAGAAGGGGGAGTTTTATGATGGAGTGGGCGTTAACAGCAGCCCCATTTTGTAGCATGGGCCCAGAAACGTGGGCCGACTGCAGTTAATGCAATATTTACACCCCAGAATGAAATATTGAGCATTACTCTCAGCGGCATTGGCATTAGAGGTAGAATAAGGCTCAGGGAGACCGGAGCTCATCTAATGAGAACAAGGTTGAGAAATGGCCATTATGGGCTGCTTGATTACTGCGACTACTGGAAGCATGCGTGGACTGTCTCTCACTTCTGTCTCTTACATTACTTTTTTACAATGTTTACAATGGTTTTTGTTAATTAACAGTGACACTTAAAATTGAGTACAGTTTGATCTAGCTTGCTCTTGACTCTCTGCCTCTCTCTAAGGAGGCATGTTGTGGTTTTGACACCCTGTGGGAGAAATTAGATGTGGGGAGTAGGGGGTGGGGTGGGGGGGGGGGCAGGGTAGGGTTCAGGCTGGGGCACACGGCATTATGCTGAGGTCTTTGGATGCTCGCCCCTCCTCTTTCTTTCTCCCCTCCTTCTCCTCAGTTCTTAATCATTCCCCCATCTTCCTCATTGCCTCCAAGCTGAACTGTCTGAGTCTCCCTCTCTCACTCTCTCTCTCCCCGCTCTCATTTTCTCTCTTTCTTTCCCTCTCTGTCTGTCTCTCTCTCTCTCTCTGTCTCCCTTTCTCCTGTAGATATGGTAATCACAGACAGAAGGGGAAAATAGGTCATGCTTGTTCTAAAGCCAGTGGTGCCAGAGGGAGGGAGTTGTGTTGAGTGTCACTGTGTATAGACAGTACAAAAATTATAGCGTAAATCTGGAATCTCTTTAGCTTAGGCAGCAAGTTTCGTAGTTTGTGTAAATTACGAGGGAGCGGCGGGGCAGGGACGCCATCTGTACAAATCAAGTTTGATCGATCCATTGATTGATTGTATACAGTAATGTCGGTTCCTCTTTCACACCTTGATGAGGACTTCAATGAATAAGTGATGTGTGGTGTGCTTCGCAGGTGTGTGTGGAGACGCAGCGGTTTGAGAAACTAATGGAGCATTTCAAGAACGAGGACAACAACATCGACTTCATGGTATGTTCACACACACTCCTAACGGCTATCGATCGCCACAGCTATAAAATCCCACATCACAGCGCAAGCCACAGATGAACTGCAGCAGCCCTGAATGAGGGGAATATGCTGTTTTTTATTCCTGTCAAGAGTCTGGCTGGAACGTTTTGGACTAACTGTAATCTCAATATACTCTGGTAAGATGGGTGTATAGGAGTTAAGAGTTGAGATGTGAAGAAATAAAAACATGGATCAGTGTCTCCATGTGATGAAAAAGACAGAAATTTGGAAAGTTTCATTAGTAGTAGAAAACACGACTGCCCTACTGTCTTCACATATTTGTCCACTCTGACATTGTAGTTAAAAATTTTACTTCCAGTGAAGACACACCCCTAAAGGCTATCAGTCTCTATGCGAGCCCTCTAAAATCCCTCATCACAGCACAAACTACAGACGCTTGGTGTAGCAGATCGAACTGCATTGGCCCTGAGCGAGGAACCCGTGCCAAGTCTGTCATTTCCACACTGATTACTGCTAATTAGCCTGGCAGAGAAGAATGAAAGACGCTGTGTGAGGAGAGTGCCAGTTAGACATGATTTTCCCCAATATGCCTCTTCATCTAAGTGTCTCTATTGATGTGGGGCTTGTATGTGTGTGTGCGTGTGTGTGTGTGAGAGAGAGAGAGTTAGTGAGTGAGGGCCAACAGATGCTCTGTTTGAATAGGCCTTGTGTGCCAGAAGTCACAAGTCAGCTCTGAGTCCCTTGGTAGGCCGTCATTTGACACCAGCACCAAAGCAAACAGATTTTGTCAGCGCTGGCATCTCGCACCGAGACGACTCTGAGCTTCTTACATGAAGTTCATTAAGCTGGTGTCAGGCTGAGGAGAATGCATGCCGGTGTTCGAGTGTGTACATTAGACACAGTGAGGAGATCCCCCTCGATCTGTTTATACAGTCTCCCACAAGGCAGCCAGTGGCATTGAATTGGTTGATTTGTTTATGCAGATCCCTTTAAGCTGGGGTGTAAGCTACTCTGCCATCCGCACAAAGCGCAAAAATCAGGATTTATTCACACGATTTCAGAGGAAGCGATATTAAAGTCGATAATAATGAGCATAAACCTGTTTTTATAGAAATGCAGGCTGATGTCTTAGCTGCCTTACAAAAATATCTCTTGCCTTGCCTTATATCTCTTGTAAATGTGTCCATTGCATTTTACAATGCCTTGTCAACAGCTTGGGTTTATCTCAGGGTCATAAAATATTTTCTACACAAGTTAGTTTTCAATTACTGTTACTCATAATTGAGTGTACTGCTTCCTGCTGTATACCTCCTGTATACTGCCTATGAGTACATTAATATATACAGTGTTTTTTAAAACGTTTAGAAAGCCTATATGCTGTGTTGAGATGTCCTCCTCTAACTGTATTTTTCCTTGTATATTCCCTAGGTGGCGTGTATGCAGTTCATCAACATTGTGGTGCACTCAGTAGAGGACATGAACTTCAGGGTTCATCTACAGTACGACTTCACCAAGCTGTGCCTGGACGAGTATTTGGATGTGAGTAGAAGCACGGCGCTGCAAGAAAAATGGACAGATAGCCCCCAGAACGCTACACCTTTTAATATTCAGCTCAGCGGCAGAAGTATAGATTGTCATTACGGCTCCCCAGAGACTGCGACCGCAGAAACGCAGTCAATACTGAGTTTTCCATGAATTTAGAAAACCGGTCAATTCTGTAAACCCTTGTCTGCTGCTTCGTTGCAGAGGCCAGATCGATGCTCGCCTCTGAGTCTGAGGTGTTGGCCTTGTGCAGTGAACTGAATAAGTGAATCTATATCTCTCTCTCGCTCTCCCTCTCTGACTGCTTCTCTCTCTTTTTCTCACTCTGTCTTCTTTTTGTGTGTGCGCTTGTGTGTTCCAGAAATTAAAGCATACGGAGAGCGATAAGCTGCAGGTTCAGATCCAGGCCTACTTGGATAACGTGTTTGACGTGGGAGCCCTTCTGGAGGATGCAGAGACCAAAAACGCTGCCCTGGAGCGGGTAGAGGAGCTGGAGGAGAACATGTCACATGTGAGAGGCCTCAACTTTTCCTTCTGCTCTTCAAACTCAGACACAACTGACTCTTCAGTCCCACTTCTCCTCTCAGGCAACCTGCTATGTACTACTGTCCAGCATGTCAGGGCACTTTGACGGAGAGTGTGTGTGACAGTATACAGCAACGTCAACGCCAGCGATGTGACAGGGTGCATGGCAGTCTGTTTGAAGCTCTGTCACAATCGCTTGTTATCGCATGGTTCCCTCTCAGTCTAAGACTCAGGTTTTGCTATGGTCCCATGCTTGTCAGCCACCAGGCAAGACTGTGAGGACACTATATATACGGACACACACACACACACACACACAGTTTTTATAACCTTTATTTACTCAGTTAATGTGTCCCTTTCAGCAGCTCCCTGCGTCACATTCACACAGCTGCACACATTCACACCTGGGATCTTCCCAGTTCGACCACAGTCCTCTAGAGCTGGCCACTGCGCAGCTCCACTGGAGCAGGCAGGGATTCAATTTATCTCTCAAGGGCATCCAGATGGGGATTCTTGAGTGAGGGGAAAGCATTTCTTATTCACTTTCCCTTCCTAGATTTTCCCAGATGATCTGGAGTTTTAAAACAGTAAATTTTCAGTATTGCTTCTATAACTGTTAGGCCATAACATATATATTTCTTTAATACACAAAAATAGACATGAAATGTCTTGTCTGCTGCGTCATATCTCTTTTTAGCTGACATGTCTGCTGAGTTGACATATTACAGTTGGATGTTGTCATCCCTATGAGTCCATATCACTGCGTGACCTTTTCCTCCTGGCTGTTGTTTTCCTAGATGACAGAGAAGCTGCAGGACATGGAGAACGAGGCCATGTCCAAGATCGTGGAGCTGGAGAAGCAGCTGATGCAAAGGAACAAGGACCTAGAATCCATCAGGGTCAGACTCGCTCTCTGATCATTCATATTCATTCATTAACTTGTCATTTAACAAAGGACAGGCACGCACACTGGCACAGCTCATTAATATGAGACACTCGCAAATAAGTTGGAAACTTTTCTTTAATGTGACACCAGTCAAAATTAAACAATTGGCCTTTGTTAGCTTTGGTTTACACACTCACAGGAGAAGTATAATATGCAACATCATATACACAATACTTATGAATCCACATTATATATGCATTCCATATCCAACATTATATATTTTTACAATTCTAACTTCACTGTTGCACCGCTCCCAAACAGGAAGTATACAAGGACGCCAGCTCGCAGGTGCACTCGCTGCGGCAGATGGTGAAGGAGAAAGACGAGGCCATCCAGCGGCAGTGTAACCTGGAGAAGAAGATCCATGAGCTAGAGAAGCAGGGCACCATCAAGATCCACAAGAAGGGAGACGGTGACATCTCCATCCTGCCCTCGCCACCCTCCGGCGTGGAGGGCGTACTGGGCGCCGCGCCAGGGGGGAACTATGCAGCTGTCAGTCCAAACCATGTGGGAGGCGTGCCGGGTATGCCCGCTCCTCCACCTCCGCCCCCTCCACCCCCACCACCGCCAGTCAATGGCATTGGTAGGTTTTAGTTTTAGTTCAGTGCATCCATGAAATGCAGAAAGAAGAGAGAGGGGAAAAACACATCGTGCAGGTGGAATAAAGAAAATCCAAGGGGCTTATAAAAACACTCAACAGTACAAAAAAATAACCAAGATGACCAAAGACACAACTGAACTGGATAACAAAAATTAGAACCCCAGATCAATCATATTTCAGTATAGCTTATTGAAAAGGTAGTATTATTTATGACTGGTTCATGTTTAGACATGTATTTCACTGGAATTTGAAGGACCTGATGTAATGGCTAGGAACCCAAACAACAAATCTGCACACAATCCTTTGGCATTAGAGGTGTTACAAACGGGAACAGAGCTTAGAGAGCCGGAGGATTGCTCAGCCAGTCAGCCAGTAAGGGATTTATGTGAGATGAGTTTATTTGCAGTCACCTACAATTCAGTCTCCGTGGGAGAAACTTGCTTTCTCATTTCTACACACATGATTTGCTGTTGCCTTTCTGCCTGTTTACCTCCTCTACTTTAACGCTACACCTTCTGCACTCTCCTCTCGTTACGCTTATCATCCTCTTCGTCTCTCCTCTCTCCTCCAGTGGCAAACGGGCCGTTGCCGGCTGAGCCAGCAGTGGCTCCCCCGCCTCCTCCGCCGCCGCCGCCCCCTCCACCTCCCCCTCCACCCCCGGGGCCCATTACAGCGATGACGGCCCCTCTGCCCCCTCCACCTCCTCCTCTAGCCCCCCCGCTGCCCGGCTGTGGAACCCCCACTGTCATCATGAACTCTGGGTTAGCAGGTAAGGTCACCCATGGCCAAAATACCCACATGGAAGCGTGTGTGTGTGTGTGCCATGAAGTGAAAGATGATCTCATGATGGACACAATAGTTTCTTTTGAAGTAAAATGCGGGTTTGGTTGCCATCAGATAACAGAGTGTCAGACTTCTTTCAGTGGGCTCATGACCTGAAATTCAATGCTAATGTTTACATATGGCTGTGGTATTTTTCCTGCATATCTTGGGACAGTATATCACAGTAAAACAGTATATCTCTATACACTGGTCAAATCCTGCAGCCGTTTTTTTTTTACATTTTTAAGACAGACTATCAGGTCTAATGAACCAAGTCCTCCCCCAAGAGTTGAGTCAACAGCCCATGTGATAAGCATCAGGATGTCTGAAACTCCGAGGCTATCAAACGTCCTGTCTGTCAGTCACGCCAGACCAATCATAGTGTGACTCCGGCCTGTTGATGCTCCTGTTCAGATGATGAGCATTGATAGGTAACACAGCCAGACCCTCATCTGACTCAATGAATAGACTTTACTGTAACCAGACCGGCCTGTGTGTACATTTGGGTGTACACATTCCTGGGTATATACTGTGTGTGTGTGTGTGTGTGTGTGTGTGTGTGCGTGACCGAGCCCATGATACCATGCTACAAGATCATGGCCAGGCGGTTAGAAAAAGGATTATGCGATTAAATAGCTTAATAGCTAAACTTCCATTGTGAATAAACGGCCTAAGGTTGCCCTGAGAAACGTTGAAACCTTTGAGTCAGAAAACAGTAATGGCAGTCATGTTGGTTACACCGGTCAAAACTGAGCAGCAGCAACTGTGAGTCTTATTTTCAAAGCATAGCGGTTTACTGTGTGTGTTTGAGATGCGCCTGTGTAAGCTGTCCTAATTTCTCACTAACTCTGCCAATTTCTTAATGATTTCTCTTTGAATTGTTTCTCTCTCCTATCTTTCTGCCAACCAGAGGGACCCATCAAACTTTTCTGTAGGTTTTGTCTGTCATGTGTGGTGTTTTTTTCCCCCCATGTTCCCACATGTTCCTTTCCCACAAGTTTGGAAAATGGTATTTTCAGTGTCTGAATCCCAGCTGAACACACAGGAACTAGTCCCCTGTGAGGAGGTGGGCTCTTGCATCCTTGGCACTCGATGCTGAAAAACTGCAGTCATGCGTGAAATTGGACTCTGTGTTGCATGCATTCTCTTTGAAATTATCCCTGATTGTTTTCAAATGCCCCAAACATATTCTCTTTTTTTCTTTCATTTTGCCATACTTCTTAACAACATGAGCCCGCCAAGATATGAAACCACAAGTTCCACATCACATGAACCATGAGTTTATGAATTCTCTTTTGACATTCTGCTGTTTTCCCTCGCCATAAAACTTTAGAATTTTCTGAATTGATGGCATAACAAAGAAAATACCGTATTTCAAACTCCTGCATGGTATTCCTTCACACCTCGATGTACCTTGTCTGCATATACAAGTAGTGTGTGTGTGTGTGTGTGTGTGTGTGTGTGTGTGTGTGTGTGTGTGTGTGCGTGTGTGTGTGTATGACGAACGTGTCTTGCAACATCCCAAAGTGTTGGTGGTTGCATGCTGAGACACAGTGGCATGCTGCGGCAGGCAGACGATAGTAAGTGATAGACGAGTGTTGCGCAAAGCTGGAATGCTGTTCGCCACACTCCCGACTGTCTTATCTCTGCGCCCCCGCTGGCACCCTGTGTGAGTGTGTGTGTGTGTGTGTGTGTGTGTGTGTGTGGCACCCACCCCACTGTGGCGAGGCTGGCGGCCACCTCAGGATTCGGCTTCAAGGAATAAGTCCAGGCGGGCACCACAAACGACCGTAATCTCCCAGATAAATACAGTTTGTCACCATGCCAAGCGGGAAAACCTCGCAGAAGAAATGTCCTCTTTCCCACTGAGCACTAGATGTTTTTTTAACGTTGTGTCCATGCTTTAGCTCTCATATAGGACAGAATCTTTTTGGCTATGTATAGGCCAGTTTTAGACCAAGCAGTAAATACATTATTACATATTTAATGCGTAAACAACTGTAAATATATGAAATATATAAAAAAATATGCACCAGAGAAGTCTATATGTACACGTCTTTTAAATGGCTAATCAGCGTAAAATTGCTCAGTGGGTTGTTTAGTTTGAAAAGACCGATATATCACAAGAAAAGAATAGGCAGTGTTCAATCATATTTCAAATTCCTTCTGATTAAATTAAGTTTATATATTTAACTATTTTAAAACCAGCTAAGAAAAGGCTCAAAATGATGAGTGGCATGTTTTAACAGATCAGACAGACATGGGGTCTAGCCACAGAGGGAGTCATCTCCATGTGTGTCATCAGTCCCAGATACCAGTCTACCCTTTCACCAATCCAACCTGCACGCGCGTGTGTATGTGTGTGTGTGTGTGCTCCAACAGTAGATAGGAATCACTAACTCCTTTGTGTCCTATCCAGCCGTCAAGATTAAGAAACCCATCAAGACAAAGTTCCGTATGCCCGTCTTCAACTGGGTCGCTCTGAAACCCAACCAGATCAACGGGACCGTCTTCAATGAGATCGATGATGAGAGGATACTTGAGGTAAGAGTCAGTCTTAGTGCCTAGATAAATACCAGTACCAGTAAGTGATTACTATTGTATTGTATTGTTCATTCATATTCTGTCCATTCTCGTTCACTGTCATCTTCCAGGACCTGAATGTAGACGAGTTCGAGGAGATGTTCAAGACAAAGGCCCAGGGCCAAGCGATCGACGTGACCATGAGCAAGCAGAAGGTCATCCAGAAGGGGCCCAACAAGGTGGCTCTGCTGGACTCCAACAGGGCCAAGAACCTGGCCATCACACTGAGGAAAGTGGGCAAGACACCCGAGGAGATCTGCAAGGCCATTCAATTGTAAGACCTTTCAAAACAAAAGCCCACAGTCCTTCTGGTGTTTGCTTAACCTACACTCTTTTATGAATGAGAGACATGTGACAGTGTGCTGAATATTTGCTGTGTGTATGTGTGTAAATATACATGTGGGTATACATATAATACATATATCCATTTTGGTCTGTATCGTAGAGTCAATATATTAAAATATATTATTCTTTCCTCAAAAACAGAACTACTTTGAACTATACAGAACTATTTTGTAAGCAAAGGTCTTAAGATGATTGATTACTTTTATAGTAACTCATAATGCCCTTTACGTTCATGTCATCAATCATTTTGTAAGATAATGAGTAATCATTAATGAGTAATCAAATGGTCAATATCTTGCTTTAGGTGGAAAGTATTAATATGGTTTTATGTGCCTGCCACCCTCCTGTTTCCTCCCTCCACTCAGGTTTGACCTGCGCACTCTGCCGGTGGACTTTGTGGAGTGTCTGATGCGCTTCCAGCCCACAGAGAACGAGATTAAAATCCTGCGGCAGTTTGAGAAGGAGCGCAAGCCGCTGGAGAGCTTGACGGATGAGGACCGCTTCATGATGCAGTTTAGCAAGATCGAACGGCTCATGCAGAAAATGACCATCATGGCCTTCATCGGCAACTTCTGTGAGAGTGTGCAGATGCTCACGCCGGTGAGAGCCAGGATCCTTTTTTGCTCAAAACAGACAGAGAATTAGAGAATGGATTTTAGGCTTTATGCGTTTCAAAGGGCTGGGACCCAACATGGGGTGGGCTGGATCCAAGGATGGGGAGACAAAATCTCTCCACTGCATTCCAGCCTGAAAATCATTAGAGGTAGTCTTGCAATCCTAGATGCTGCATTCTCATATGATTACTCCTGGTTTGCAAGGGTTCGATGATAGAAAGTGAAGATGCCGTACTGGATTTGACATCTTCCTCTCATCTCATCTTCTCTTTTGTTTCTTCACAGCAACTTCATGCAATCATCGCAGCCTCCGTGTCCATCAAGTCGTCACAGAAGCTAAAGAAAATCCTGGAGGTACGTGTATCGTTCTTTACGGATTGCATGTAATGTTGAGTGACTGTGTGGGCTTCATTTTTATTCAAATTATGTTTTTTATTCTGCAGATTATCTTGGCACTTGGAAACTACATGAACAGTAGCAAAAGAGGAGCAGTGTACGGTTTCAAGCTACAAAGTTTAGACTTGGTAAGTTAATTGTTCCTGACTTTAAGCCGATCACTTTTTCTTCACAGAATTCTCATCTCTTATCTTATCTCTTAAATTCCTCACAGCTACTCGACACCAAGTCGACAGACCGTAAGTTGACGTTGTTACACTACATAGCCAACGTGGTGAGGGAGAAATACCAACAGGTTTCTCTCTTCTACAATGAGCTGCACTATGTGGAGAAAGCTGCGGCAGGTGAGTTCTCCAATAGCATAGGGATGTGAGATCATATTGTCCTTGTACTTTGTGTGTCAGCATGTACTGTACAACTGTAAGTTTTCCATCTGTCTCCATTGATACCACAGAGACAAATTCTTGCATATTTATTGTACTTGGAGATTCAGTTGATTCCGATTCTGTTAATTTTGCCTTGAAATGACTCCACCACCATGCCGCTCACTCTCTCTTACTCCGTACAGCTGTGTGTGTAGCTGCGTGTGTGTAGCCGTACGTCTAATTGTGTATGTGTGTTCACAGTGTCGCTGGAGAACGTCCTCCTGGATGTGAGGGAGCTGCAGCGAGGCATGGAGCTGACCAAGAGAGAGTACAGCATGCACGGCCACAACACCATGCTCAAAGACTTCATTACACACAACGAGGCCAAGCTCAAAAAGCTGCAGGACGATGCCAAGATTGCACAGGTAACCTCAGCACACGCCTAGTCATCATTGTACTACTCTACTAAGGCATTATCCTTATCCTCTGTGTCTGTTTATGGTAACAGCTAGCGTTTTAAATTATTCGTTTGAATGTTATCCAAGGAAATACGCTGATTAATTTAATTAGATATCTTTATATGGTGTTGAAGATATCTTTTAATAACACTACAGGACAATAACACTTTTGAGTAGGGTGATGATACAGTGTGAAAATAACGTGTTTGTGTTTGAAAGGACGCCTTTGATGAGGCGGTGAAGTTCTTCGGGGAGAATTCCAAAACCACGCCGCCTTCCGTCTTCTTCC